>NW_017234726.1:127887-180197 GCF_000208745.1 Theobroma cacao
GGGGGGATGCACACGAGGGTGCCGGCTATGTGCACGATGTAGGGGGATGTACATGAGTTGGATGTGATTATGATGATGTTGAAGTTTATCTATGTAATTATGCACATCTAGACTTATGAAATGAAAACTTATGAATGTGATATATGATTGACATATATGAGAAATTTGATACATTGCACTTTGGGAATTTTCATGTGCTGTATGTTTATTTTGTTGGTTTAACAGGATGGTCTTTTTGTTGAGTGAGGGGAAACTTTTCTCTTGTTGCTCTATTTTCGCTGCAGCGAAATTCATTCTTGCTACAACGAGAAACTCTCGGGTTTGAGAACCTTCACTAGAACTGGTTCTCGCTGCAGCGAGAATGTATTTCGCTGCAACGAGATAGTCACCGTAGCTTCTAGCTGCAGCGAAAAAGGGATCTCATTGTAGTGAAAAACTCTTTGTTTCATCAATGAAATTTCGCTGCAGTGAGAAAGAATCTCACTGCAGCGAGAAACCTTCTGTTTCTAGGTTACAATTTCACTGTAGCGAAAAAGGAATCTCGCTACAGTGAAAAACCTTCTGTTTTGGTCTTCTATCTTGTCCAATTGCTGCCCTATCTTTCACTTATTTACTACCATATCAGAGCATGGACTTCCTACATTAAGGATTAAATGAGTTAAGTTTAAAGGGAGGAGGTTTTGTGAGAAATCCTCAGCCAGTTGAGAAACCCTCGATTGGCTGATAACCAAATCCCAACGTCGCTGCAACAAAAATTCATTCTCGCCGCAGCGAAGATTCGTTGCCATATTTGACTTGCTTACGTATCATTGAAGCTTTCATTCTTCAAATGGTTCGTTGTGTATGGATTCATGATTTTCAAATGATAAATCAATTAAGGGCTTGATGAGGGGTTTTTAATAAGAATAGAAACAAATTGCATTGTTTTGAAAAAGAATGCATCATGATTTCATTAAAGATTCCTTATGGTATGCTTGTTCCCTTTCTTGTTCACTCACTGGGTTTATACTCACCATTTTTAACTTCATGTTTTCAGATCACGAGGCAGCCGGTAACTAGGATGAGGTGTCCTTGTAGACTTGTATCCATATTTTGGTAGGTGTCTCGGCATTCAGTAGCAGTATATTCGTTCGAGTTCCTCCGCTGAAAATCGAGTATTCTTTTTGAGATGTATAGACAAACTTGATGTAAATTATTAAGACACATGCTGTAGACGATGTATGTATATTTTAAATGAGTAATGTCAATACGAGTTGGAAATGTCTATTACTATTTTGATTTAAAGTTATAATTCGTGACTTAGCAATATTTGATGGAATGAGGAGTAGGATAAATCGATAGGCTTGCTTGGGCTTAGTGGACTATGTCCATTAGGCCCATACGCCGGTCATGGCCTGGAATTTAGGTCGTGACATATTGTATGACCCTAGTGCTACGCATTCATTTGTATCCCTATGCTTTGCATCTAGATTGGGTATAGAACACTCTAAGAGGAAGCAAGAGTTGGTAGTTACCACGACCTTGAAAGAGGTGTTTGTGGCAAGGCATGTTTATAGAGATTGTATGGTCCAGATTGGGAGTAAAGACACTTCAGTAAATTTAATTTTGTTGGACATGTTTGAGTTTGATGTGATATTAGGTGTGGATTTGTTGTCACCCAATTATGCTAGTGTTGATTGTCACTACAAGGTGGTACATTTTAACTATCTAGGACAGAAATCATTTAGTATCCAAGGGGATTATAGTACAGTGATGAGTAGTATGATTTCAGTCTTGGAGGCTACAAGATTGATTGGTCATGGATGTTAGGGGTTCTTAGCATTAGTCAAGGACCCCAAATGGTGGTGGGGTAAAGTGGCTGATATGCCAATTGTGAGAGAGTTCATTGACATGTTTTCTGAGGAGTTACCAAGATTACCACCAAATAGAGACATGGAGTTTTGCATCGACTTAGTATAGAGAACAAGTCCGATATCTATACCACCATACCGAATGGCACTAGCAGAGCTGAAAAAGCTCAAGGATCAATTGGAAGACTTACTGGACAAAGGCTTCATTTGTCCTAGTGTGTCACCATGGGGTGCACGAATGTTATTCTTAAAGAAGAAGGATAGATCAATGAGACTATGTATAGATTACTAGCAGTTGAACAAGGTGACAGTGAAGAATAAATATCCTTTACCAGGCATTGATGACTTGTTTGATCAGCTCTAGGGAGCTTAATTTTTTTCTAAGATTGACTTGAGGTTAGGTTATCAGTAGTTGAGAATTAGGCAAGAAGATGTGCCTAAGACTACTTTTCATACTAGGTATGGGCATTACGAGTTCTTGGTGATATCAATTAGGCTTACAAATACCTCGATTGCTTTTATGGACATGATGAACCAAGTGTTGAATCCATACTAAGATAAGTTTGTGGTGGTATTTATTGATGATATGTTGGTATACTTAAGGAGTAGAGAAGAGCATGACCAATATTTGAGGATAGTGCTCCAGACTTTGAAAGAGCACTAGTTGTAGGCCAAGTTCTCAAAGTGAGAGTTTTGGCTTGATAGCTTTTTTTGCCATGCAATATCTAAGGATGGAGTGATGGTCGACCCAAAGAAGATTGAGGCAGTGGAGAAATGGCCAAGGCCTACTTCAGTGACTAAGATATGGAGCTTTATAAGGCTAGCCAGATATTATAGATGTAACACCCCCAAGTTTTTTTGTAAACTAAGAATGATTTACGAAATATGTGGAGTCCTGAGGACTTTGATGATATGATATGTATGCTTAGTGTTTAAGAGTGTACATATTTGACACTTAGGCAAAACTTTGAGGAAATATGTGATAAATCCCATAATTCGAGGTTTGGATCTAAGTTTGATGTTATGTTTGTGAATTTATGTGCATGGGATTAATTTAAATGAATGATTTGAGGTGTAATATCAATCAAGAATAATATTGGAATGTTAAACTTTGACTTTTGAAGGTTTTGGAAGTTAAAACTGCCTACAGAGGTGAAAGTATAGATACATTCCTAGCAGGATAAACAATAAAGGCCTAAGGAAGAATGTTCTATCGATATATTTGAGAATGTATCGATAGATTTGGCCAACGATGAACATGTATAAATACATCATCCAAATGTATTGATACATTTGAAGTAGTGAGCACCAAGGGGAAAAGTATTGATACATTGCCCTAATGTATCAATACGTTCATTCAAAATTAAGCTAAATATATCGATACATCAGACAGGAAAGGCAAAAATATAAAGGAGGCGTCGGGCCATTCCACCCATTTCTTTCTTTCAGCTCTCTCTTTCCCTTTCTCTCTCTAGAGACCCAAAAACCTAAAGCCCCAAATAGATTTTTGAAGTGATTTGAAGCTATTTGGAGCTTGGAAAACCATTCTACAGGTAAGATTTAACGTTTTTATCGATTATTTTCTAATTTAATCAGTTAATAACTTTGAATTTGACTTTTCTCCAAATTTGGTATTTTTCCCTCTTTGGCTTTGATTGAGGAATTTGGGAACTAAGACTTGTACAACCTAACTTCCAAAGTATGGGTTTAGCTCATTAATGAAGAATTTGAGCTTAAATAGTTGGATTGCTAAGATTTAGTTAATTGTGTGAAAAGCTGGCATTTTTTGAAAGCAGGAATAATTAATCTTTTGATGTTCTGATGTGTTTGAAGGGGGAAATGGAGTTAAATTAACTCATTTGCAAAATAGATGACGATTAGAGGTTAAGGATCGAAGCTTGGCAGGGAGTGCCTCCTATTGTCACTTTTAGTGGGTTTAGTTTGATATGCATGTAATGCATGATGCATTAAAGATACGTTGCATTGGTATAAAATGAAATATGTATGCCTAGACAAATGAACCTAGGCTAGAGAACAATATATGTGTATATGCATATATGTAAATTATGTGCGATTGTGTGCTGTGATGTCAGCCACATGAGTGGTCTATGTTGTGTGTGTGCCTACGCTAGGATGTCTAGAGCCTATAATGAACCCTTAGGAGTATATTACCCTTGGTAAATGATACGTGAAATGATTTGATCGAATGATGCCTTGGTGACTTAGAGGCTCTTAGAACCAAATTGAGCTTAAGATGATTGAAGCTCGATAAATGTGAATTAAGGTTTTATAAGGACATTGTGAATGATAAAGGCATAATGGCCTTATTTGTGGCTTTGTGTTTTCATTTAAGGATAAGGAATGAATTTCGAACATTGATTTGATTTGTGCTTGAGTAGATTTCTGTCCCCCTATAACTATTTATGTGCCTGCAAAGATAGTGGTAAGCAAGGATGTTGGCTAATCTCATCTGTGATTCCCACCTACTGTGTTTTGATGCCATCTGTTGAGATTATTCCGGGTGATGCCAACGTCAAGAGTTTACTTTGGTCGATGATTTGATCTCTGCCATTGGTTTAGCACACCCGTGATCGATTTCTTTGCTAGTGGCTTTACCCTACTCGTGATCTGCTTCTTCGTCGGTTAGCCACCATGCATAATTTGACTATGTCTAGGGGAGGACCACTCGTTGATTTGATTTGTATATGATGTGACATAGTCATGGAGAGGCTTAGATAAATGTGATATGATTCTGTTGTGATACTCCGGCGACTAAAGTATGCCGTGGAGAACGATTTGAATAATTTTGATCGACTTTGAGGGTAAGGTAAATGATATGAGTGATAATCTTCAGAGACATTAAGGACAATGATATGCCCTCATATCGGAGATTTAGGGATAATGATATGCCTTGTATTTGGAGATGTTTGTGAGAACATCTAGTTGCATGGAAAGTACATGTATTTTATATATGTATTTTATATAAACATGTTTTGTTTTTCTGTGCCACTCACTAAGTATTATATTACTCACCCATTTATATACCATGTGTAGATAAATAGGCCACAGAGCTGTGTGGTAAAGGTCGTTCAGCGATAGACGAAATTTGGCATTCGGTAGGTTCTTCGTTTTGGTTACTCCGTCGAGTTGGTTAAAGCCTTCTTCTGTGGATAATGTGTGTAAGCACCGAGTGCCATATTATACTGTGTGTTGAAGGTTAATATGTATGAACCTATTTGCCAACATATGGCCCTATTAATATTTGTATGGAAATTAAGCCAAGGATATTGTATTTTACTCAGATTTATGATAAATATTTGATGATTGAATCCTTTGGCCTATGTGTAACGACTCGTTCCTAGATCTCTACCAACGTTCGAGTCTTGCGGGAGAACCCGCCAAGTCCCGAACAAGCCTTAATTGAAACTTTTCTTAATACTTTATATTCATTCCACCACTATATGTAATATGATTTGAAAATAAGTCATTATAAATCGACTTAACTTTTATTCCACATAATTGTAAAAATACATCAAGGTTTATATTCTCCAAATGTACATTTGCAGTAAAACTAGTGTCTATTCACAAACAAAATATGCTATGACCAACTTGACCTCTAGCAACGGAGTGACTCAGAATAAACTACTATGAGATGCCTTCACCTATCCGCGGTGGACAATATGTGCCAATGAATGCACACTAGGCCAACCACTATCTGCAAAAGGGGAGATAAAGTGGTGAGTCTAACTGACTTTGTGATCATCAGCTCCATGAGCAGAGCGTAGATGGGAAACAAGCTTAGAGCAAATAATTTGAAGGATAAAACTAGAGTATAAAATGATATCCTTATAAAACCAAATAACAAATAAGGTATTTATGCCTTGTAAAAATAATGTTGTAAAAATCATAGTGCAATACTTTCCTTGGCAAACAATGCCAAAATCAAAGCACAGTAAAATAGATTTCAATCATTGAAATCATTTATTTCCTTCATAAATATAAATGGCCGTACAAAAACATGCATGCTCCCAAACCGTGTGGCATGTAAAAGTAACCGACTACATCCACATAAATCAATTCATGATCAACATATAAAGCATTGAAAGTTTTGAATTAAAAAAGGGAGCTGAGGAAAAACATTATCTTTCCACCATGCAAAAGAGTACGAGTCTAAAAAGTCTCAAGGCTCTCTAGTAGGTAATCATAGATAATCAATTTGTGGACCCTCTTCCATGTAATAACAATTTGGGAGGCCTGCCTCTATTGGATTCCCAAAGCCATGGCAGTCTTAATGATGTTGACCGATGTTGAAGAAATCATGTGGTTGCAACCACGGATATAAACTAATGGCCTAGCCATGTATAAAAAATCGTGGCCTAGCCATGTCTAACAGCTCGTCGGTGACCCAAAAGGATCTTTAGCTGGAGCTCACTTGTCCGAAAAGGTCACACTATCTCGATGTGACATTTGGCCTACTCTCGATGGTCTTGATTTGTCAAAACCATTTTCAAAACCAAATCAAGGTTTTCAAGAGTTTTTCTTTAAATCATTTGAAAACAAGGTTTGGCAACCTTTTAAAGTTGTTTTTCACATTAAAATGCATGGTGTAAACATTTGCATAAAGTTCAGACTAAAACCGGCTCACAAAAATTTGTATTTAAGCCATTTATCAAGTGCAATTAACTATGCACGTTACAGAAAGATGGAAGGCACGGATTTGATGCGAAACATTGCAAAAGGGCTTGTTTCTCGATTTCTAAAACACTTTACATATATCATATATATATATATATATAGAGTATACACAAAACACCTTTAAACTTAATTTGCATTCACAAATGCCTATTGTTTCTACCAACTCATGCTTTCCACAAAAGCATTGTATGAATCATTCCAAACTATGTATTTAAATCACTTATCATTTTCTAGCAACTCATGCTTTCGACAAAGGCATTGAATAATACTATTCATATACTTTGAAATAGCATAGAATCTTTTAACATTAACACCCCCTACTCATATCTCTTGGCGGGATATTACTTCACCAATTTAAACTCTTTGCATTCTTAATAGATCAATATCACTTACCATTTAATGTTATCCTTCTTGATTTACACGCATGGCAACTATCCTTTACTTGTCAATTTCCTAGCAGCAATTAAATTCAAAATACTTAGCAACTTTACAAATTATTCTATCCCACACTTGCTGCCCACACTTAGCTTTATGCTTTTATATCCCATTCCATTCTTTTTCTCATTCAAACATTAATCATCATTTTAATAACTCAAATCATGCTAAATCACCAGTCTTCCTTAATTAGCTTTTGCATATTCATATGCATATTGACATATTTTTACTAAAGGAATTCATATCCTTTACATGCATAATTCTCTATCTAACTTTCAATGCTTTATTTCCCAATCTTCCATGCACATTATTCATCCTTATTTCTTTCAAACAACATAGCAAGGAACCTTAACATTTCTAACTAACTCATGCTTTTTTAGATCTTTCCAACAATCATCATTCTTCACAATATGTCTTTCAAACTTTCAATCAAGACAACAATTGACATTTTCTCAAAATTTTCTAACCATACTTAAAGCATTATACATTTTTACCTTTGACGTTGTGTGAGCCTCACATGTACTCCAATATTCTTCCAACTTTTAATCACCAAGCTACCACCATTATTCACAAATTATTTTCTTAACAATTCTACCAACCGTAGGCCTTAAAACATAATACCATGCTTACCTTTTATCTTTCACTTTGAACCCATCATGCATCCAAGAGTTTGATGGCTTGCTTGTCACTAAATCCTCTCCAATCAAGCTTTTCTTGGTTGCCACAATACATTTATTATGGTTGTCAACCGATTGTCAAAACATAAGAAAACCAAAACCACAATGCTTACCCTTATTTCTCTTGAAACTTTGGAACCAAGCTTTCCTCTTTCCTCAAGCTCCACAGTTCCTCTCTTGGATGTTGAAGATTCCTTTTTAGGTGATGAAATGCTAAACTCAACAATGAAAAGCAGTGAACCCACGGTTTCCTTAAATCCTCACAAACCCAAGCCTTCCCCACATTCTTTCTTTCTTCCTCTCTTTTCTTTTCTCCTCGGGTGAAACCTTTCAAGGCCAAATTTCCTCTTTCTTTTCCTCTCTTTTCTTTTCTTTTTGTGTGGAACCTCTCAAGAACCAAGGTCTTTCTCTATTCTCTCACAATGGCCAGTTCTCACAAGCTTTCCAAGGCTAATTCTTATTTCTTTTACACTTTGAAATTTTGCTATTTATTTAGCCAATCAAATTGCATGCACACATTTGCCTTTTTATTCCATTTAGCCATCTTGCCAACCTATAAGATTTCATGCATCCAATTTCCATCTCTTTTAATTGGTTGAATATCTATTTCCATTATCCATCCATTTTTTAATCTATCTTCATGCATTCTAAATGCATTTCCACTTTATCCACCTTACTTATGTCCAATAGCCTTTCATGCATTCTCCCACATTATTTCTCATTTGGCCTCGCATTTAGCCAATAACATTACATGCATATATATTTCCTTTCTTTTAGTCCAACATTGCCACCAAGTGTCCTCCATGCAAAAATCCTCTATGCTTTCTTTAACTAGTAAAATCACATGCATATTTCACCTTGTGCATTTGTCTCCTTCCTTTTTATTTGTCACATCGTGAGTGGTCCCACACGTTCCCCATTAAGATTATACCTTTATATGCCATCTTTTGCATGTAATAGTATTGTCACATGCATATGCCAATCTTCCACATAACCTAATTTTTCATGACTAATTATGTTCTTTTCATCCAATTTTGCATGTGACCAATAATTTCTCTATCTAAATAATATAATATAAATTAAGAAAATATTATTTTATTCATGTCATCCAAAAATTCTATTTTTGGTTTCCCCCACTTAGACTTAACTTATCTCTCATAAGATCTGACTCATTCCGACATTGAATTATTTAAATATTATTTTATTTCAAAATTCTCCACTTGTCTTCGCGGGTCTCAAAGTGTTTTACTTTGCCCCATTTCACTTCCAAATCACCTTTCTAACTCGCTAATTCATCCTTGATAAAATATTATTATTTATTATTATTTTCTCATGTATCGAATATTTTATTCCAAAATATTATTTTCCACTTGTCTCCACTCTTTTGTACTTAAATCAATGTTAATTGACCCTCATCTTATCGATAAGGTCGTATTGGTTTCTATACGAGAGTATGAGGTGTTGCACTATGTATGTTTGAATATGAACTTTAAGGCTTGCTCGAGTCTAGTGGGCTTGCCTACTGGGCTCATGCACTGGTCATGCCCCTTGGGTTTGGGTCATGACAGTAGAAGATTTGTTACTAAGTTCTCCAAGATCGCAACTCCTATGACTAAGTTGACACAGAAGGGTGTCAAGTTCTTATGGACAGACACATGCAAGGAGAGCTTTGGGAAGCTCAAGGCATGTCTTATCATAGATCCAATATTGAGTTTAACTTGTGGTTTAGAGGGTAACATGGTTTATTGCAGTGCCTTAAAAGTAAGACTTAGGTGTGTGGTAAGGTGATTGCGTATGCATTGAGATAGCTCAAGAGGCATGAGCAAAATTGCCTCTCATGATTTAGAGATGGTTGCTATAGTGTTTGCCTTAAATAATTGGTGGCGTTATCTATATGGTGAGAAATGTGAGATTTATACGAATGACAAGAGCCTTAAGTATATTTTTAGGCAGAGAGATCTCAACCTTAGGTAGCATCGATGGTTGGAGTTGTTTAAGGATTATGACTGTACGATACTATACCATCCTAACAAGGCCAATGTTGTATTGGATGCTTTAAGCCAGAAATCTATAGGGAGTTTAGCCCCCATCTTAGTTGAGAAGAGATCGCTGGCACAATGCATGCATGAGTTAGGTAATATGGGCATTCAATTTGAGGTTGATGATTTTGATGCATTATTAGCCCATTTTAGAGTAAGACCAATGTTGATGGATTGCATCAAAAAAGCCCAAGACAATGATGATTTTGTGGCAAAGGCACTAGAGGATCCTCAAAGAAAGAAAAGACAAATGTATACTAGAGGCATCGTTGTCAAACTTTCACGCAAATGCATGTTATTGCAAACAAGTAATACAATAGAAATAGAGCATCGTTTCCATAGGGATTTGTTTTTAAATTTTTACTAAGTACTAAAATTTTAAAATAAATTAATCTTATTTAAGCAATCCAAAAATTGAAAAACTAATCAATTCAAAATTAAAATAAACATTAAATTAATCTACAAAAATTAAATATGTTGAGAAAAGTAGTAAATTAAAGACCTACAATTATAGGTTCATTCAACACTTCATCTAATACCAGCTTCTCTTGTTATTTATCTTTCTTGGGTGGTTTTACTAACCTAGAATCCAAAGCTATGGATAAGTCTCCATCGAGATGGTTGCACAAATACCTAACTTAATTAGTTCATTCTATGTCTATAGGAATCAATTAAATTAAGTTTATTAAGCAAATGTCCTAATTTGGCTATGTATGGCAATTGGCGTATGTCTACCCAAATTGTGAATCAGATCACCTAAGTGACGTGAACATACACTATTCAAATCCTAGTTCAACCTAAAATCTCTCTGTCAAGTCTCAATTAGATTCACAAATCAATTAATTATTCATCAGGCAAGTAAAGGCATTAAGAGCATATTTGAATAAGTAAAACTATACTCATTCATGATAAATAAAAAAGAAACAAATATTCAGACTACATGTTGAAATCCACCATAATCCTAGAAAAGCAAATTAGTTCATGATATCTAAATAAAACAATATCCAAAGAAAGTCAGCCATGAATTCAAAACAAGAAAATAAATATAACAAAAAGGAGAGAAAGAAACTAATGTTGAAGCTTGGGTAATCTTGAATCTTTCTTGATTGCTCTTGATTTCTTGCTTGATTCTTAGCTCCAATTCCCCAAAAAGCTACTATCGTCCTCTCCCTTTGAATGCTCTGAAAAATTCCCTTAAATATGTGCAAGGTGCCCTAACTTCCAAGTTTCCATCATAAATTTTATTTTTGGAAATCAGGGTGGAGCTGTAGCCATGACTCGCACCTCAACGCCATTGCAATTATTGGTGGCACTGCGACGCTCTGGCCTCGAACCAAAATATGATGTGCCTCAACCATCCAGTGCTATGGCCACAAGCTTCCTAGTGTTGCAGCTCTAGCTCTTTTAGTGTCGTGACTCTCTTTCCCTAAACACCACAACCATTAGTCACCATGCTACCTTGTGGAGAACTACATCTATCTATCATTTATTGATGTGATTTTCACCTCAATCTGATCCAAATTGGGAAAAATGGTAAACATTAAAGTTGTAGCTCACTCTCTTATCTTTCCCATGGATCTAGAATCACACCAATTGGACTTCTGTAACTCAAGTTATCATTGAATTACTACAACATGTATGAGGAAAGCCTTCACCATACTAGTGCTATTTTGACTCAAATACACCTTTCTCATCAAATATCCTGCACAAAACTATGAGAGAAATCAACAATAACTCTTCTTGAAGAAAATTAAAGAAAAATAAAGTAAAATTGAGCTAAAACAACTTAAATTAACTACTCAACATGTAATGTAACTTAAACTAGGAAAACACCTAAAATGCTAAAATCCTAACCTTAAATCTCAAAGATCTAGCTACTTAAGCCCTAAAAATGTGTCAAAATAACTCTATATAATAGAGTTATCAAGCACTAATGGATTACTTAGATATGGATCTAGAGTATCTGTGTCGAATATTGATGATTTGAGGCAAGAGATTCTAGAGGAAGCTCGTGTGGCTGCATATGTAGTTCACCCAAGCACCACCAAGATGTGCCATGATTTAAGAGAGATGTATTGGTGGGATGGCCTTAAAAGAGGTGTAGCCGAGTTAGTGGCTAAGTGCTTAGTGTGCTAATAGGTTAAGATAGAGCGTCAAAGGCCTAGTGAACTGTTACAACCTTTACTTATTTTCAAATAGAAGTGAGAGCATATTTCTATGGACTTTATGATTGGACTACCCCACACAAGTAAGGGGTATGATTCTATGTGACTTATTGTGGATAAACTGAGTAAGTCCACTCACTTTTTACTAGTAAAGACCATATATGGAGCTGCACAGTATGCTAGGTTGTATGTTGATGAGATAGTGCAATTGCATGAAGTTCCAGTCACTATAATGTTAGATAGATTTTGTGTTAACCGATTATGATTATGATTATGATCATAAGTTTGACCTTTAATCGATTAACCCTTTTGGTTAACTAATTAATATGCTCCTATTTTGAGTCTAATACCCGTTTAACTGATTAAACCTTGTGTTAACTAGTTAAGACTTTTCTGCTTGTCCTTAGTGTAGTGCAGAATTATTTTAGCAAATTAAGGATTTTGTTAATTGGTTAAGACTAATCTGTCTTCATTAAGAATCTTTCTTCTTCACTTGTTTAACCCATTAACCCATCTTGCAACTGAATAGGCATCTTGACTTGCTTCCAAATACCAAATATATTAATGAATTTAAGCTCCTGCACACTTAAATAATATGATTAGGCATCAATGAATGAGGAATGTGTTGTTATCTTTGAAAACACAGGGAGTCAACATCATGTTCCGCTAATGAGTCAATCTTTACTTT
This sequence comes from Theobroma cacao, assembly GCF_000208745.1. NCBI lineage: Eukaryota > Viridiplantae > Streptophyta > Magnoliopsida > Malvales > Malvaceae > Theobroma > Theobroma cacao. The sequence continues at coordinate 140,437 of NW_017234726.1, forward strand.
AAGTTTATGTGTGTATGAACATGTTGATAATGATGTAGTTAAAGAATGGTATTTACTTTTATGAATTGTTATGGATAAATGTTATGATTGTCTTGAAAGCCTACATGGACACCCAAGCGTATAGATGCATGTTATTAATGAATAAAAGCGTATACTCTATTTATGTTGAGAAGTTCCATAATTATGTATTGGCACTTATGGATGAATGTATGTGATTGGTAAATTGAATGCTTAACTATATGATAATGATGCTTAATGAACCCAATTGTGAATGGATGAACGTAAAAAAGCTTGCTTGGGTCTAGTGGGTATACTTTATCTAGGTCCATGCACCAGTCTCGATCCCCCAAAACAAAGATGTGATAGTAAACCTAATTAAATATAGTGCTTTAAAAAAAGACATTGTTGACATCAAGTTGTTGAATAGGCCATTTACAAGATAACGAAATGTTGAGCACAATTTTAATGGTAGTGGGCTTTATGACAAGATGAAATGTGTCTTTATAATCAATGTCTTCATGTTGATAGAACCCTTTGTCACTAATCTAGCTTTATACCTGTCTATGGAGCTATCTAACTTTCTTTTGACCTTGAACACCCATTCGCAACCTATTACATTTTTCTTAGAAGATGGAGGAACTAATTCCTAGCTTTGATTCCTAACAAATGCATTAAATTCTTATGCCATTCCTTGTCTCCACTTTGGGTCACTTATAACTTTCCTAATTAAGTAGGTCCAATAAGACAAGGAAGTGAATGTTTTGATCTATGAACACTCTTTTGGGTTTGAAAAAAGTTGTTTTAGGATCTTATGGCCATGGTATGAGTTCTACTAATTTTACTTTGAGTGAGATTTTGTTAGTTCTAGTAAGTGCGTGAGATTTTGTTAGTTCTAGTAAGTGTAGTTTAAGTGAGATTGAAGGCTGTGGTTATGGACCTGGTGATCATTGGATTAGTTTTTGTGAGTTGAGACTAAGGCAAACTTGAAGGTAAGTCAGTAAGAAGGCTATAAGAGAGTGTATTAGTACTTGATTTGAACTTGAGTGAAAATCATTATTAACGCAATATAAGGGGAATGATCAATTTAAGTAGGTGTATGCTGAGCATTAGAAGATAAGCTTATCACAATGTTCATATTAGCAACATTTGAGATCGAGGAATTGTAAAATTCAAAGATTGTTGAGCTACAATTAAATCCATAAAAAGCCATGTTGTACAAAGATAGTAAGTGACTTGTTAGGATTGAAAGGAAGATGTGTTCTTGAACCATGACATGTCTAGAAACAAATGTCTTTTGAAGTCAAAATCGAAGCATTTGAAGGCACTTTGAATATCCTAGGAAGACACAAGGTTTGGACTTTCGTTGTAGTTTGTGCTTATTGTAAGGCTTGATGTCACGAACCAAATTCTGGGTCATGATCGGCGCATGGGCCCAATGGACATAGTCCACTAAGCCCAAGCAAGCCTATTAATCTGACATGTTCATCATTCCATCATAAGCTGCTAAGTCACATTTCATAACCTAGGATCAAAGTAATATTAAACATTGCCACTTCATACTGGCATACTAAACAAGAGTATATACGTTATCTACAACATGTATCTTAATAATTTACATTAGGTTTGTCTACACACAACAAAAAAAAAATACTTGACTTCTAGCGGAGGGACTCGGACGAATGTACAGCTACTAAATGCCGAGACACCTACCAAAAGATGGATACAAGTCTACTAGGACACCTCGTCCTAGTTACCGGCTGCCTCGTGATCTGAAAAAATGAAGTTGAAAATGGTGAGTATAAACCTAGTGAGTGAACAAGAAAGGGAACAAGCATACCGTAAGGAATGGTTAATGAAATCATGATGCATTCTTTTTCAAAACAATGCAATTTGTTTTTGTTCTTATTAAAACCCCTCATGTAAACCCCACATGAGTAAATAACTTTAGGAAAGAGTCTGTATTCAACAAAGGATTTGGAGAGTGAAAACTTTAATAGCATTCATGCGAATCAAGTCAAATAAACGACGGGTCCTCGCTGCAACGAAAAGGCATTCTCGCTGCAATGTAGCTGCAGTGACACTTGATTTAAATTATCAACTAACCGAGGGTTTATTGACTGGCCGAGGGTTCTCACCAAACCTCCTCATATTAAGCTTAATTCATTTATTCCTTAATGTTGGAAATCCATGCTCAAATATGGTAGCAAAGAAGTGGAAAATAAGGCAACAATTGATCAAAATGAGGTGAAAAACAGAAAGTTTTTCGCTGCAGCAAGATTTTGGTCAGAAAGCATAAAGTTTCTCACTGCAACGAGAAGCTACAGTACCTTTCTCGTTGCAGTGAGAATCGATTTTCACTACAGTGAATTTTTGGCCAGCCAATCCCTTCAAAACCTCGAGAGTTTCTTGCTGCAACGAGAATTAGAACATCAAGAAAAGGTTTCCTTTTCCCTTAAAACAAAGCCATCCTGCCAAATAACAAAAGCAACATGTAACACATGCAAACTCCCAAATTTCAACAAATCAAATGTTCACATTTTTGCATTACAACCATATACCATATATGTATATATATATATATCAATCATCATGTACACCCTCCCATCATCATCATCTCATATGCAATGGCTTATGCGCACTCCCACTCGCACATAGCCGGGTCAGCAACGGCTTATGTGCACTCCCACTCGCACATAGCCGGGTCCACATCAACATACAAAGAAGCACCCAATGCATATCATGCATATTATCATATTGTGATAACACATAAAACGTTGTATAGCACATTTTCACAATATAAAATCACTTCACCAAAGGCTTGTTCCCAAGGTACATTTTCAAAGACAAGTTGGATAAAATCATTCACATTCCCCAAAACAAGTTTGAAATGCAAGTCCACTCACCGATATATTGTTGAACCTTTTGTTGACTCTAATTCCCCTAATTGTCCAAATGGGATGATGGGGCTTCCTTGGAACCTACCATCACATTAACATCACCATTATGTTAATTCACATACTATAAACCCTAAAAGCTATCTGTTAACTAGCTTTCAATTGCCATTTTAAATGGCTATCTATGTTCACTGCCTAATCACATTAGAGTCAATACACAATCTCAATAATAAACTCACAAATCAATCACTAAACATTATCAACACTTAAAACTCAATTCTAATTTACTACTCACCTTGATAGCTTTGTAACTTTGAAATTCTTTCCAACAATTCCCAAGCTTATTATAAGGCTTTCTTTTTTTTCTCTCTCTAAACACTTAGCTAGTGAGAGAAAGTATGGAAGTAGGGTTTTTCAAGAGTTTTAAAGTGAGAGAGTGAAAGAATACAAGGGTTATAGTCAAAAAGGGCTTAAAAGTATGAAAACTAGAGCTAGAGAGATAAAATTATGCAAGCTCCATATCAAGCTTCCATGGAGGATGGAAGCTACGTGAGATGGGAAGAGGAGAAGAAGAAGAAGCTGCTAGAAATTAAAGAAGTTGTTGGAAGAAAGAGAAATTTATAGCTCAAACTTATCCACTCCAATTAAATTACCAAAATACCCTTCTACAAATTAACTTATTCTCCTCCAATCTTTTATGTAATCTTTTTACTCTTTTGATACTGGGACAAGGTCCATAATGGTCTAGAAATGTTCGAGTTCATGAAAACTTAAAAATTTTGACCCGAGATGAAAAATGACCATTTTGCCCCTGTTATGAAAATCATCAAAATTTTTGTTTTCATGTCATTTTACCCATATTTTCATCATTCATTTATGCCTTAGGCCTACTTAGGCCATAATATTGTTTAAAATCTTACTTTTATGGGTTTGGTAAAGAAATGACGAAATTACTCCTGATCAGGGATATTGCGTATACTTCCCTTTACGAGTCTATAAAGGTCAAGGTCTCACACTTGAGCCATGGATAGTTTAAATACAACCAAAGACATTAAGCTTAGAATAGTTAGGTTGATTTTTGAAAAAAATTTCAAAAAGTGATTTAAGACTAAGAAGTGGAGTATGAAGTCTGTTGAATAGGTAAATAACAACTTGAAAGGCATATGACTAGAAATTTAAAGGCTTGGAAGCAAGATAAAGTAAAGTAAGACATGCCTCAACTACATGGCTATGTCTTGTTTCTACTGCACCATTGTGTTCTAGTGTAGGTAAAGGGGTTCTTAGATGAGAAATACCATTAGTTGCAAGGCATTTGATCATTTTTTGATATTCACCTCCATTGTTAAAGTATAGGCAAGTAATTGATGTGTTGAATTCAACTAGCTACTTGAATGTGGGAAATAAAAGGTAAACGTCATTTAATGTTTCATAGGTAAAAGCTATATTTATTTAGTAAAGTGATCATTATATAAGATACTATTCGAAATCTTCAATAAAGGAAAGTTTGGTAAGCCCCATACATCAATATAGAGTAATTGCAAAGGTTTGGTTCTTGACAGAATTGATTGACTAAATGGCAATTTATGGCTTTTATTATAAGCACAAAAATTACAACTAATGATTTGCTATAAGCAATAAATGATAAACCAGTTGATTTGAGCATAAAAATTATGATTTTGGATAAGGGATGACCAAGTCTACTATTATAGCCATTAAATAATATGACAAGCACCTTGGAAGCTCATACAAACCATTCCTGTTCAAACCTCTTACTAATGGCCCTAGTGCTTGAATCTTTCATCAGAAAATGAAAATGAACAACTTCGACAGATACATTGTTAGTTTTACAAAATTTGGATGCTAATATAAAGTTTCTTTTCATGTCAAGTACATGCAATACATTTGTCAATTCAAAAAGTTTATTACTGGTAGAAATAACAAAATAGCCAATGTGATTAGTTGACAAATATATACCATCATAGCTATCTCTTTTGGTCCACCATATAGAGTGTAGAGTGACAAATTGTTCAAATTTGTCTTCACATGATGAGATGCCCTCAGTCTAATCCAATTTTTACCATCATAAAATTGAGAAGTTGTAATTTTAGTAAATGGTTCCTTTCTACTTGATCAGTTAAGCCTATAGGTCTTGACAGTGTGACCTAGTTTCTTATAGAGCTAAAAAATTGGTATAGAAAGATTATTAGAACTTCCAATAAATTTCTTCCATGAATGATGAAAATTATTTCGATTAGCATGGAGTGATTCCTAGAATTACCTCTTTTAAATTTATAATTACCTCTGGTTTTTTGGGTGAAATAATTTATTATGCTGAGGTAAAATTCATCTTGTTTTAGTGTTGTCTCAAAGTCTATGAGTTCGTCATGAAGTTCTTTGATAACTCTATTATATAAAGTTATTTAGCCACATTTTTGGATGTTAATGTAGCTAAGTCCTTATGTTTTAAGTAGTTTTTAGACAGTTTTTACGTCTTTAGTTGATTAGTTTAAAGCATATAAACTTAGTTTAATTCTAGTAATTCTAGTTTATTTTCATGTTGAAAGTCCTATTTTAAGCCAATCCTGATTTTGTCCTTGTGTTTTTAGGTTTTCAAATGCATAAAGTTAAATGATGATGAACTACACAATGGAGATTAAGTGCAGAGTTTCACTAAACATGTTACAGTAATTCAGACATAATACGACCTATAGAGATCCAATAAATGCGATTCATGGACCATAGGAAAGCTGAGAGTCAGACCTACAACTTTCATGTTTATCATTTCACCCAGATCAGCCTCAAGTTAGGAGAAAATTGCATTTCAAGATGAGGCACTATAGTAGTTCTGCACCAAGGCATCACAAAGAGCAGCACTACGGCCTTGCAAGACACAAGGCCACAATGCCCAAGGAAGCAGCAATGCTCCCATACAAACTCCCAAGATGCCAGTGTCGTAGAGCCCAAAGAGAAGCACTGTTGTGCTGGTTCAAAAGCAGTGAAAAAAAATAAGGCAGTAGTGCCACAACGACCATAGAGCCAGGTCATAGTGCTCTGACGTGGATTATGAAACTTGAGTCAATCGAGATTTGAGTTTTTTATGATTTTTGGAGACTATAAATAGGTGACTTTCAGTAGGTGAGAGGGAGACTCAAAGAGTGAATGAACGATAATTTTTTAGAAAGAAGAAAAAGGCTCTCCAACAAAAGAAACAAGAAGAAATTGAAGGCAACCGAGGATTAAGAATCGAAAGCGGCTTTGATATTTCGTTTCTCTTCATTTCTTTCATGTTCTTTTGTTGCAGAAATGATCTTTTCTTTTGAAATGATTATGTTTACTGTAGAAAAAGTGGTGAACTAAATTTATTTTCTAAGATTATGAGTTATTTCATCATGTAGTTTGAATATCTAATTTCTCGTTGCTTAGTATTAATGGATGATGCATGGTTCATTCAATTCTATACTTAGTGGTTTTCACTGCTTGATCACCAGTTGAAATGTCTTGGATCTCTAAATGCAACTTGACAAAGGGAGTTTAGAGTAAACCATTGTTTTGTATAGCCTATGTTCGATTCACTTCAAAGTTAGGTGATAGTTTAGTATTTAAGATAGACATATACCTAAATACCTTAAGCAACCAAATTAAAACACGAACGTAATGAACCTTCTTTAATTAATTTATATAGACATATGGAACTAGTTGTGAGAAGGTATGTGTGCATGATCTTCATAGAGACTTATACATAATATGGATTCTAGGTTAGCCATGTATCCCATTAATCTAAGATAAGGAGAATGAATAAATTCAGATGAAATTTTGAAAGATACCATAATCCTAGGTTTTTGAATTAATATTTGTCTTAATTCTATTCTATTTTATTTAGTTTTAATAATCACATTTAGCTTAATTAATCATTTCAAATCGAGTTCTTGGATAAGATCAACTTTGTTATAAATTTAGTACTTAGTGAAAATAGGCACAAATCTCTATAAGAAACGATACTCAACTTAACTTTAGTTTACTTGTACGGCCACATGCACTTGCATGTATTAAACCGACAACATGCTTCAAATGATATGGCATACTCTTTTGCTTTGATTATTGTAAATAATTCCTTGAATTTAGATGCTAGGCCATTTAGAATAAAGATTACCAAGTGTTTCTTAGTTAATAAAGCTTGAGCCATTGCAAGCTTATAAGTTGTGCTTTTCATGAGTTGCAAATATTCTCATTAATTCTACCTTCTTGTGTTGATAGTGCCAGCTTCTTCATCAAAGACATAACCTTTATATGGTCTTGTTGGTAATCATCTTCGAGAACTTCCCCCATGCTTCTTGAGAAGTTTTTGCTATGTCAGTGAGTGGTAATGTTGCTTCAAAAACTGATGCCACAATGGCATGTGAAATAAATTGCTCTTGTCTGAACTAGAAAGTGAATTCTAGATTTTGTTGTAATTTCTTATGCAGGGTATGTGTTTGAAGAAAGGCTTAGCTTAAAGAACAAAGAAAACAAAGATAATAAGAAGCAACAGGTATATTTGGGTTACATATCGGACCTGTTTTTCATTAATTGATCATTGATATGTATTTATGAAGTACATTACTTGTTCATACTTGCACACAACCATCTGTAAGCTAACAAATTTGCAACACAACCTCACTTTACTGACATTACACTAACACGAGTAAACTATCAGTTTTAACATTAAAAGTGTGGTTCTCCAATAAGTATCTGACTTTTGCTTGGTTTTCAAAGCAAGCCTTAAACTAACACTACTCCTTAAGGTTGGCTCTGCAGACCCCTAGCATTGTTCTGAGTTTTTCAAACCTTGTTTTAGGTAGTGCCTTTCTAAGAAGATCTATTATTCGCTTATTGGAGCAGCAGTAGCTAAAGTTTACTGATTTGTTTTTTTTTTTTTACATCACGAATGGCAGAGAACTTTACATTTATGTGCTTAGTTCTGCCATGATTCATTGGATTTTAGCAATAGAAATTGTTGACTTGTTATCCAAAAACAATTCAGCTGCTTCTTATTGATTAAACTTCAAATCTAGAAGCAATTTTCTAAGCCAAACAACTTGGTTTACTATAGCTACAGCAACAATATATTCTGCTTCAACAATAGACTGAGCTACCACTTCTTGCTTCCTAGTATTTTTAGTAAATACAGCTCCTCTTAAGAAAAACACATAACTAGAGGTACTCATGAAATTTTTGACATCTCCAACGTAATCACTATCACCAAAACCATGTAATTTAACTTCATTCAAGTGTTTAAAGTGCAAACCAAATTCAAGAGTGCCTTGTAGATATCTCAAAATCCTTTTAGCAGCTAAAAGGGGTAGAATAGTAGGACTTTGAATAAATCTTGACAAAATAACTCACTGAAAACATGATTTTAGGCCTTGATTCACATACATAAAGTAGACTACCAATTACACTTCTATAGATAAGGATCAGTGAGTTAAAATGAGATAGTGTCATTGAATTTATCATTTATAACCATTGGAGCTACAATTGGTTTGCACTTTTCCTTATTGAACCTTTTCAAAACTTCAATAATATAATTTTTATGATAAAGGAAGATGTACTAGTCATACTGATTGTCAAGCCCGGCTCTACAATATGTTTATTATGCCATTCCTACATAAGAATGCATGTTTACTTACTTTGGTACCTCGAAAATCATTAAAGGGCGGTATTGTACCAAATGGTACAATTAAGCTGATTTAAGCCTCGAACTAGTCCAAATAGAGATTTTAAGATGAAATTGAGAATTTTAAAACCCTAGAATAACTTAAAATGGTGATACGGAGTTCGAGGACCGATTTGAAGTCAAATTTGAATTTTCAAGACCTAGGGCTAAAATGGTCATTTTGCCACTCGAGGTTAAGATGTGAGTCTTGGATGCAATTTTTGACTAAGATTGATCATTTGGAGTATAATTTGAGTTTGAGAAGTGAAAAATTTTAATTCTTGCATTTTTTTAAGCATAAGGGCAAAATAGTCATTTTACCACCCTAGGGGCAAATTGTAATTTTACACCACCCAACACTTGTCCGACATATGAATTTCACCCATTATTATCATGGATAATTGAAGGATTTTATGTGGTGGAGAAAGAAAGCTTAATAGTTAAGAATTTAAAAATGGACCAATGGAATGGTGACAAGTGTCAAGCTTTTATTTCTTTATTATTTTCTTTATAAGCACAAAACTAGCTCATTTCTCTTCATTATGGCCTACCAAAGCAAGAACAAAGGAAGAAAAGGAAGAACAAAACCTAGGTGGAAAGATTCAAAATAAATTCACAAAATTTCAAAGAATCAAGTGACAAAAGGGAAGATTTTTCAATTCTAGCTTCCGATTTACCTTTCCTATGCATTCTTTTTCATTTTTCATGGTTGAGAATCAAGTTTGCATGAGGATACTCTTGCTGGCCGGACATGGGGGGAGGAGTTTTGAACTTGGATTTGGTTAGATTTCAATGTATTTTACTGTTTTTAGTTCGTTAGTGATGTGTAGCATGAAAAACAAACAAGAAAAATTCATGTTCTTCCATAACCCATCATTGGCCGAATTTTTCATGTAGAGTGTGGATGGTGGATTTGATTTTATTTCAAGTGAATTGGTTAGGAAATGATGAATTACGATGAGAAAATCAAGTAGGAAAAATCATAGTGTTGATGCACCCACCATGGCCGAAATTTCCAAGAGGAAATGTGAAAATTATTTTGCTAAATTTTATGCTATTTGACTTGTGTTTGATGGTTTGGAGAATTGGAAGAAAAATGGAGTTAGTTGGAGTTGAATTGGACATATTGGCCAATAGATCGAATTAGGCCAATACCGTTTTATTTAGGTACACAATTGAATTTGTGTAGAATACCGTGTTTAGATGATAATTCGAACAATTTACATCCCATTTCATGCATTAGTATAGAGCCTGAATTGGTTTTATAACAATTTAGCACAATTGTAGTGAATGGCTTATTGTGCAATATCTCTAGATGGTGAGTATTATGGCAAAAGTAAAGAGATAGTACCCGAGGATCAAGAATCGGAGTACTCGGAACTCGATTTCCATTACAGTGAGTAACCTTACTATCATCTTAATTATCTAAAGTGGTTTTTATCCGATTTTGTGATTTTATGAAAAATGAGTTAAATGGTAAATCTTTGTGTTTTGTAATTAAAATGTGATTTAATGAAATGGTTTTATAACATTGTCTTGAAATGAAATGATGGTTTGAAAATAGAGTAATTGGAGATCGTTTTCAAGTGTTGTAAATTCATGGTTTAAATTGAATGGCTTATGACAATATTTGCATGAATGGCTAAATTGGTATTTGTGTTGAAATATATAAACTGTGTATTTAGCCTTGAGAGGCTGGATTGTGATATAATTGCCAGGTCATGCGGTTGAGATTTTATTGAATTGGTGGGTTTAGCTTGCTGCAGTGGGCAGGTTCCGTGGACCAGCCTATTAGAGGGGCACGGTAACCCCGTTATATTCTTACCTCGGTCGAAAAGGCGTGTAGGGTAACTCCCGAGGTACATCTTTAGAGTTTACTTCATGCCAAACCACCACGTGAGGGTGAACTCAGCCAACGCCAAGGAACAGCTATGTTTTCAAAATAAAAATATGATTTATGAGTACATGACTTTGGGATTCGGTTGGGATAGCCCCAAGCCAAGGTATCCCTGACAACCGAGTATGAGAATGATTTTGGCATGAGCCAAAGTTTTAAGAAATTCATAAGCCATGTTGATTACTCAAATTATATGAATTGATTTTATTTGGTTGAAATGAGTTGAAAGGTGATGAATTACAGTTGATGATCTATTTTAATCTGTCTCCATTTACTCAGCTTTAGATATTTTAGGTGGTATTTGTTTACTAACTGGGATTATATAATCTCACCACCCTCCTTTCCACCCATTTCAAGCTCAAGATAGTCGGTAGATAGCTCACTTTGTTGAGGGCTACAGTTGGACTTGCATCCTCAAAAGCTGTAGGTTTATCGCTTTTGATACTTTTGGTCGTTCGTGGGCCCACATGTTACTGTAAATTAAATTTTATAATTTGGTTATTTGTATTACAGTATGTATGAATTTATTTAGCTTTTATGCTATAAAAATTATTTACCGGTAACTCTATAAATATTATTTTACAAGAAAATAGAATGTATTATTGAATATTTATATTATATTTAAACAGTTATAATTTCAATTTAAATGAATGTTTTAGATATCTAAACTTATTTTTGATTATGAAATATGTGTTTTCCACTCGCATACTACATTTTTAGCTGGTTTCGAGACTTTTGAGAAAAAATGACCAAAATGCCCCTGTGAGCAAAAAATTATTTTTCTATTGTTTTGATTTGGAAATAGTTTATAATCTCTCAAAACATGATACTTAACAACTGTTGCTCACAGGGGAGGTGCGAAAACTGACATTAAAGCCTTACGGGGTTTTGGTTGACATTTTGAGTAATGAATGTGTATCGGAACATCGCAGCGGTTGTCACGAGCTCGATGAGAGTACCAGGTCATGACAATTAGAGTGGTATCAGAGCTTTTGGTTTTAAAAATTAGAGCTTTTGGGTTTAAAGTTGTTTTAAAGTTGTTTTAAAAACTACAATGTCAGTGTGGCCCAAGTTAAGTTAAGTTAAGTTAGGTTTGATAGAATAGAATACGTCCATCTGCATATAGAATTTGGAGTTGTTTAGACTCGTTCTATTTCTTCTTATAGATCTTATGGGAGCTATGTGAACTTCTGTTCCCAATAATCCATTTCCTTGTTAATGTCATGCAAAGGTCATAAGTAGGGCCGTTGTTCGGGTTTAAGATGCCACCCATGACACGAGCCAGTGTTAGAAAGATCTTAAAATGAATGCTCCTAATGAAAGATTAATGAAATGATATATCCCTTCGATTAAGGATGGAGAAATTTGGAGTTGGACTAATAGGCCGTGATAATTTATTCAATTGGTGGAGTTATAATTGAACTCATGGTTGTCAATTGGAAAAAGATTTGGGGACTATGGACTATATAGGGGTTAAAATAAAAGAGCACGTGTGATAATGGTAATAAGGGGTACACTTTAATTAGAATGAATAGTGATGGTTGTAATTCACTTGGAATGTATAAATTAAGCATTAAGGTAAGAGTAAACCCATACTTATGTGCATGAAGATAAGAACACTATGTTAATTGAGCTTGTTATGCCCATATAAAAGTGGTGTTGGGATTTTGAAATATTTTATATGTGAATATGTGTTGAATAGGTACAACAACTTAGAGGGAACTGGTGTTGATTTCAATTAAGTGATTGTGAGATTTCAAGAATTGATTGGACCTATTATAGTTCATGGATATAAGCACATGAATTAACTCAAGAGTGAGTATCAATGATTATTATAATTGATGTGTAGTCATGAAGTAAGAAGTTAGTAAACAAATCTGCTCTAAGAATGAGCTTGAACTTTGCTATGCATAGTAGGGGGAGCCAAAGGATTAAAGGACTAGATGTGGAATTAGCAGCTTGAGGTTAAATGACTTGGAAATGTCGAATCTAGTCTAAGTGCCATATAAAGTTCTATAATTAAGACTAATATACGAATTACTTGAAAGATCAATTTAAAAGTTTATTCGGTTCAAAGTGTGGCCTATGATACGAATGATCAGTCTTGAAGGTGATCTCCCCATCGTAGGAATTTAGAAAATATTGATGTTTGGATATACTCTAAGAGAGAGAACTTCTGCATCCTAAGTTTAGAACAACTTTGATCTTATGATCACAAAGGCAAGGTGTAATAACTAAGTAAATTATTCACTTAATAAATGTGATTGGTTATTGATGAATAAAATCAAGATCTTAACATTTGGTGGTATACAATTTGATAATTATGCATTTAAGAGTTATTTGGAGACAATTCCTTCATCAAATTTGCACTAAATGCTATGGTAAAGGCATATCAATGCTAATATGGAAATGTATCCAGGAATGATTTTAACATACCACCAAAGGAGAATTAAACATGTTGAAATTAATGTTCTAATAGTGTGCATATGATAGAAAGCTAATTTGTAAGTTGTAGTTTTCATGATCATGAAATATATAAAGATTATCAATATATGGACATACACTTGGAGTATTTACAAGTTTGGAGTATTTAAGATATAATTAAATGGAATTAGCATTAGTTAAGGTACGTAAATCTTTTAATTAATTTCTGTGGAGTATGCATGATAGTAGAATAGAGGAACATAATGCCATGATATTATATGGTGAAGTTACTATACAATATGAAAAGAGTATTCTAAAGTGGGATTTATTGATTGTTGACAAGTGTTATAGGATGAGATGAATTTGAAAATATCGACTTTACCTGTTATATGTGATAAGCACAAGAGGATATAAATGGTTATGGAAATTGTGACGTAAGCTTGGAGGGAAACCAAACGGTTGAGAATGATTAGTGTAGTAACCTTAAATATAGATGACTAACATTGATTAAGTAAACTCTAACAGCCACCGTGCCGTGGTGCTAAGAACACTTCATGTCTAGGACGCATGAATAAAATGAGACAGATGTGAAGTTGAACTTACAAGTTGACCTAAAGTCATTGAACTTGATTCTAAGTTTTGTTAATTGGAGTTTTAAGGTTTTGGAAGGTATCGATATGAATGAGTTAAAGCTGAAATAGTTAAAGGCATTCCCTTCGGGGGGGGGGGGCGGGGAAGCAAAAGGTCTGGGGTTCGAAACTTGGCGAGAAGGTCCTACAAGGCCTGTCGTGCCGCCCTTAGGCGCGGGGTTTCGAGTAAGTCAAGTGATGGGGATCCAAACATAATAATACCTTAGAGTGGGCCCCGAAAGGGATGCCACATAAACGGCTAAGTCACGAGTTAAGTGATCACCTGTTGTGAGACATAAGTTTAAGATAGATATCCCCAAGGAAATACTCAAGAGAAGTTCTGCCATGGATCTCGTGAAAGCAAGCATTAAGTTATGTGGTTATAAAAAAGGAAGCTATAAGCTGAGAGTGATACTTGTATTGACATGGAAAAGTACTTGAGGAGAATCTAGTTTCAAGTCTTGTAATTTCAATTACAATTTGTAAATTGGTTAAGGAAGAATGATGTTATATTCGTATGAAAGAGTGGAACAAAGGATGATTGAAGTTGACCTTGATAATGAAGTCAGATAATGAAACTTTCCTAATATATTATGGAAAATTGGAATTTGAAAATGCTTGAGGCATACATGATTCAAATGGGTCTGAGTCTTAAGTGACAAATCAATATCCGAATGCAAAAAAGATACAAGGTAATGTAGAGGCATAAAGGATAATCGAGGAAAAAGGATGACTCTTAGGAATTTTGGTATTGCATAAGATGCAATGATCAAGTTAAGATAAATCTTTGAGGCATCAATGGGATTATAAAGCATACACGCATAATAGATTATAATTCAATGGAGATGACATTGTGATGCAATGATATATAGTACAAGGAAACTTAAGCATATAATTGGAAATGATAAGAATAGAGTATAAGATGTGAAACTATGCACAGGCATGATGATAATTTGTATGAATTATGAAGATTATTCTATTGAATCTTGGTTATGGTTGGGAATGAACAAAGAGAAATTAGTTTGAAGGTATTTGAAAACAAAGACCCGTATACTTAATAAGGAATATGGACATTTGAATGTGCATGTATACGTGTGTGTGGAGTTAGTGATGTACCCAACTAAAATAAAGAATGGTTTTAATGGTTCAAGATTTGAACTCAATATATTTGATGAGTTGTATAGATAATGTAACGATCAAGAATCTTATCAAAAGTCGATTTATGGCGACCTAAGGAATTTTGGGAAAATAGTTAAGGGAATGTAATCTATAGTGTGATTAAGCCATATGAGATGGATTAATAGGATTAAGAAGATTGAAATTTCCTAAATGCAAGGTAAATATGAAGTATGTGGAAATAATTGAAGCCATTAATCTTCCCTAACGCTGAGGATATGTACAGGAATGGGTATGGCATGTTAATGATGTCGTAAACTACACAACAGTGTATGAGGATAGGATGAATGAATGAAAGTCGAGAAATTTGATATGGAATGAAGTAATAAGTTAGTGATTGGTATACCTAAATAAGTATAAAATGTGATCGAAATTGGTATGATTGAGATAGAGTTATGGTTCAAGTTTAATGATAGTAATAGAAGCATGTTTGGTGTCTCGATATAAGAGATCATAATTGTAAAGGTTACTGTTGATCTAATTTTAAAGGATAATAATAGACATAAGTGAAGTACTCAAGTTAAATTGGAGGTAAATGAGGTGAACAAATCAAAATTGCCTATAAAAGGGGAGGACATAAGAAGTGGAGCATTATATGAGAAAACAATACCCCTACCTTTTCTCTGAGTTTAGTAAATAAAATTTTGAGGTCAAAATTTTATTTTAAGAGGGGTAGTGCTGTCAAGCCTAGCTCTACAATATGTTTATTATGCCATTCCTACATAAGAATGCATGTTTGCTTATTTGGGTACCTCGAAAATCGTTAAAAGACGGTATTATACCAAATGGTACAATCAAGTTAATTTAAGCCTCGAACTAGTCCAAATAGAGATTTTAAGATGAAATTGAGAATTTAGAAACCCTAGAATGACTTAAAATGGTAATTCGAAGTTCGAGGACCGATTTATAGTCAAATTAGAATTTTCATGACCAGGGGTAAAATGGTCATTTTGCCACCCAAGGTTAAGATGTGAGTGTTGGATGAAATTTTTGGCTAAGATTGATCATTTGGAGTATAATTTGAGTTTGAGAAGTGAAAAATTTTAATTCCGGCATTTTTTCGAGCATAAGGGCAAAATAGTCATTTTACCACCCTTAGGGTAAAATTGTAATTTTACACCACCGAACACTTGTCCAGCACATGAATTTCACTCATTATTATCATGGATAATTGAAGGATTTTATGTGGTGGAGAAAGAAAGCTTAATAGTTAAGAATTTAAAAATGGACCAATGGAATGGTGACAAGTGTCAAGCTTTTATTTCTTTATTATTTTCCTTATAAATTAGCACAAAACCAGCCCATTTCTCTTCATTATGGCCAGCCAAAGCAAGAACAAAGGAAGAAAAGGAAGAACAAAACCTAGGTGGAAAAATTCAAGAGAAATTGACAAAATTTCAAAGAATCAAGTGACAAAAGTTAAGATTTTTCAATTCTAGCTTGTGATTTACCTTTCCTATGCATTCTTTTTCATTTTCCATGGTTGAGAATCAAGTTTGCATGAGGATACCCTTGCTGGCCGGACATGGGGGGAGGAGTTTTGAACTTGGATTTGGTTAGATTTCAATGTATTTTAGTGGTTTTAGTTAGTTAGTGATGTGTAGCATGAAAAACAAATAAGAAAAATTCATGTTCTTCCATAACCCATCATAGGCCGAATTTTCCATGTAGAGTGTGGATGGTGGATTTGATTTTATTTCAAGTGAATTGGTTAGGAAATTATGAATTACGGTGAGAAAATCAAGTAGGAAAAATCATGGTGTTGATGCACCCACCATGGCCGAAATTCCTAAGAGAAAATGTGACAATGATTTTGCTAAATTTTATGCTATTTGACTTGTGTTTGATGGTTTGAAGAATTGGAATAAAAATGGAGTTAATTGGAGTTGAATTGGACATATTGGCCAATTAATCGAGTGATAAATCGAATTAGGCAAATACCGTTTTATTTAGGTACACAATTGAATTTGTGTAGAACACCGTGTTTAGACGATAATCCGAACAATTTACATCCCATTTCATGTATTAGTATAAAGCCTGAATTGGTTTTATAACAATTTAGCACAATTGTAGTAAATGGCTTTGTGAGACCTCAACCCCTATAGGCTCATAACTATGCATAGACGCAATAACACGGGCCAGGGGTAGTTTCATTATTTTTTCTAAAAAGTACCCATAATAGGGTTTTATGGTATTTTAAGGTCTAATAGGCATAATAAGATATTTTGGGTGCCAAGGAGAGAAGAGGAGGCAAGAGGAAATTTTTGGAATAAAATAATATTAAAATATTAATATTTTATTCAATGTCAAAAATTTTAAGTTTTCGTAAACCCGAGTAGTTTAGATCATTGTAGACCTTGTCCCAGTATCAAAAGAATAAAAAGATTGTACAAAAGATGGGAGAAAAACAAGTTAACTTGCTAAACGGGCATTTTTATAATTTCCAAAAGAATTGGATAAGCTTGGACTATAAGCTTCTTGCTTCTAGTAGCTTCTCACATATTTTCCAGCAGGTTTTCTCTTTCTTCTTCTTCTCCTTTTCATGTTGCTTCCATCCTCTATGGAAGCTTGATATCAAGCTTTATAACCTCTCCCAAAATAGCTTAAATTTTCATGTTTCGATGCACCCTTTTATGGAAACTATGTGCTCTTCCATTCTCTCACTTCCAAACCCTTGAAAAAATCTTGTTTCCATGCTTTCTCTCACTATTTAGGTGTTTAGAGAGAGAAAAAAAAGAAAAAAAAAGCCCTATAATTGCTTGCGAATTGTTGGAAAGAATTTCAAAGTTTCAAAACCATCAAGGTGAGTAGTAAATTAGCATTTGGTTCTAAGTGTTGATAATGTTTAGTGATTGATTTATGGATTTATTGTTGAGGTTGTGTATTGACTTTATTGTGACTAGGATAGTGGGAATAGATAGCCATTTAACATGGCAATTGAAAGCTAGCTAAGGGGTAGCTTTTAGGGTTTATAAGTATGATTTGACATTATGGTGATGTTAATTTGATGGTAGGTTCCAACGAAGCCTCATTATCCCAATTGGACCATTAGGGGAGTTAGGATCGGGTAAAGGCTTAAATAATACCGGTGAGTGAACTTGCATTTCAAAAATCATTTTGGGAGACATAATTGTATTGGTATGAAACATTGAATGATTTATTCGAACTTGTCTTTAAAAACATGTGCCTTGGGAACAAGCCTTTGACAAAATATTTTGATGTTGTGAAAATGTGAAATGTGTAAAAGAATGGACCTATGTGCTCCTATACTGTGTTGATATATGTATATATGTGTGTGTATGAATAATCTTGTGTGATGATGATGACCCGGCTATGTGCGAGTAGGGAGTGTGCATAAGCCGATGATGATGATGATGATCCGGCTATGTGCGAGTAGAGAGTGCGCATAGGCCGATGATCATGATGACCTGGCTATGTGCGAGTAGGGAGTGCACATAGGCCGATGATGATGATGATCTGACTATGATGATGAATGAAGTGGGATGGTGTATTTGTTGATATATGTTTATATATGTATATGTGATAGCAAGTTTATGATTATAATATGTGATTGTTTTGAATGTAGATAACTTGATTATTGCCGATGTGTTCACTTTGATGTGCAATATGGTAGGGATGGATTTTGTGGCATGTGAAAACCCCTTATTTGTCATTTGCCCCGAATCTCGTTGCAGCGAAAATAAATCTCGCCGTAGCGAGAAACTCTCAGATTTTGGTGCAATGCTTTCACTTTGATGAAGATTTTGACAATCTTCCTTTCCGAACTGGGAAAAATGGTAAACATAAAAGTTGTAGCCCTGCCTCTTAGCTTTCTAATGATCTAACAAACATGTCAATTAGACCTATGTAGTGGAATATATACTTGAAAAACTGAACCATATGCAAACCGAGAATGCCTTTTTCTGCAGTGAGAAACGTGCTGTCACGTTGCTACCTTACTCGGGTTCTGATATAATTTCCTCCACTCCCTTATCTTCATGATTGAGCATGCATCTTTGCAATACTAAGAGTCCATTGATCACTGACCAAAACAAGGGGGTTTAGGAAAGAAATTATACCAAATTACATTGTTTTCAAAACAAGTGCATCACGATTTCCAAATTCTTCCTTATCAATTGCTTGTTCCCTTCCTTGTTCACTCACTGGGTTTATACTCACCGTTTTCAACTTCATGTTTTCAGATCATGAGATAACTAGTAGCTAAGTCCAGGTGTCTTCATACATTCGACCCTTGGTAAGTGTCTCGGCATTCAGTATCTGTATATTCGTCTGAGTCTCTCCGCTGGCAGTCGAATACTCTTTTTGTTGTGTATAGGTAAACCCAATGTAAATTATTAAGCTATATGTTTAGACAATGTATGTATATTTCAATGAGTAAGCCATTAAGAGATGGCAATGTCTATCACTATTTTGACTGAAAGTTATGAAATGTGACTTAGCAATATTGATGGAAAAATGAACAGGATAATAGATAGGCTTGCTTGGGCTTAATGGACTATGTTCATTGGGCCCTTGCGTCGGTCATGGCCCAAAATTTGGATCGTGATAGGCTTATTATGCATTACGTCTAGGTGGTGAGCATTCTGGAAAAAGTAAAGAGATAGTACCCGAGGATCAAGAATCGGAGTACTCGAAACTCGATTTCCATTACAGTGAGTGACCTTACTATTATCTTAATTATCTAAAGTGGTTTTTATTCGATTTTGTGATTTTATGGAAAATGGGTTAAATGGTAAATCTTTGTGTTTTGTAATTAAAATGTGATTTAATGAAATGATTTTATAACATTGTCTTGAAATGAAATGATGGTTTGAAAATAGAGTAATTGGAGATCGTTTTCAAGTGTTGTAAATTCATGGTTTGAATCGAATGGCTTATGACAATATTTGCATGAATAGCTGAATTAGTATTTGTGTTGAAATATATGAACTGTGTATTTAGCCTTGAGAGGCTGGATTGTGATATAATTGCCATGTCATGCGGTTGAGATTTTATTGAATTGGTGGGTTTAGTTTGCTGCAGTGGGCGGGTTCCGTGGACCAGCCTATTAGAGGGGCACAGTAACCCCGTTATATTCTTACCTCGGTCAGAGAGGCGTGTAAGGTAACTCCCAAGGTACATCTTTAAAGTTCACTTCATGTCAAACCACCATGTGAGGGTGAACTCAGCCAATGCCAAGGAACGACTATGTTTTCAAAATAAAAATATGATTTATGCGTACATGACTTTTTAACAACCTTGGCAGACTCGGTTGGGATAGCCTCAAGCCAAGGTACCCCTAACAACCGAGCATGAGAATGATTTTGGCACGAGCCAAAGTTTTAAAAAATTCATAAGCCATGTTGATACTCAATTTATATGAATTGATTTTATTTGGTTGAAAAAAGTTGAAAGGTGATGAATCATAGTATGATGATCTATTTTAATCTGTCTCCATTTACTCAGCTTTAGATATTTTAGATGGTATTTGTTTACTCACTGGGATTATATAATCTCACCACCCTCCTTTCCACCCATTTCAGGCTCAGGATAGTCGGTAGATAGCTCACTTTGTTGAGGCCTACAGTTAGACTTACATCCTCAAAAATTGTAGGTTTACCGCTTTTGATACTTTAGTCGTTCGTGAGCCCACGTGTCACTGTAAATTAAATTTTATACTTTGGTTATCTGTATTACAATATGTATGAATTTATTTAGCTTTTACACTACCAAAATTATTTACTGGTAACTTTATAAATATTATTTTATAAGAAAATATAATATTTTATTGAATATTTATTTATATTCAAATAGTTATCATTTCACTTTAAATGAATGTTTTAGATATCTAAACTTATTTTTTATTACGAAATATGTGTTTTTCACTCGCATACTACATTTTTAGCTGGTTTCGAGACTTTCGATGAAAAATGACCAAAATGCCCCTGTGAGCGAAAAATTATTTTTCTATTGTTTTGATTTGGAAATAGTTTATAATCTCTCAAAACATGATACTTAACAACTGTTGCTCACAGGGGAGGTGCGAAAACTGATATTAAAGCCTTGCAGGGTTTCGGTTGGCATTCTAGGTAATGAATGTCTATCGGAACATCGCGACGGTTGTCACAGGTTCGAGGAAAGTATCGGGTCGTGACACTATTCAATTTGAAATCCCAAGAAGCACTTGATTCTTCCCAAATTAGTCGTCTTAAACTCAGTCTTCATGGCAATCATGAATTGAGTTATGACTTTTCTTTCAAAACTTGTAACAAATAGGTCATTTACATATAAAGGACTTTAGTTGATGCTGGACCTTTAAGACATAAAATGTAGGTTTACTTACACTCCAACAAAACCCTTTTGACTCCAACTAGTTGTCCATCCTGCTGTACCAAAACCTAAGGTCTTGTTTTAAGACTATACAAGGACTTATGCAGCTTGTAGGCCTTGTTGACTGTCATTGACTTTCAGCCTTTCAAGTATTTCAACATAAATAACTTCTTGTAGGATTCCATTGAAGAATGCTGACTTGATGTCAAGAAGATAAACCTTCCAACCAAGACAACCAGTTATCGTAAGTAAAAGTCTAATAGTCTTAAATCTGACCATTGGTCTAAATGTATCAATGAAATCAATTCATGGTTGTTGATGTATACGGACATTGAACCATCAACATTGAACTTTGTTTTAAAAATACATTTGGTGCCAATGACATTCACAGAATCAAATCCATTAACCAAAGATCAAGTTTTGTTCTTGTTAATCACACCTAGCTCCTCTTTCACTACAGCCTACCAATGAGCTAATTCTTTGGCCTCTAAATAGCTTGTAAGATCTATAATGGCCATTTTTCATCTCTCATAGATGCTTTCTAGAGTCTTGATGCCTCTAATAGCAAATTTTTCATCATTAGGATCTTCATTAGGCTCATGAACAACCTCTGACAGCAACCCTGTGCTAAGCAACTTGTCGTCTGATGTGCCAATAGATTCTAAATCCCAATTCCACCTTGCATTATCAAATTTGATATCTCTTGCAACCTAAACCATTTTGGAACTCAGATTGAACACCTTATATGCCTTAACTTATAGATTGTACCCCAAATACACGCCCACTTCTACCCTTGGTTCCGTTTTTGACCTTTTTGCTTCAAATACATGAATGTAGCAAATGCTGTCAAAGATTTTGAGATGTTTTGCTACTAGTTTGACATGGTGCCAAGCTTCATAAACTGTTATTTTGTTTAATGCTCTAGTTGAAAGTATGTTTTGCAAATAAACTTTAATGTTGGCAACTTCTACCCAAAAATGTTTGGGCATTGATTTCTCAATAAACACCATGCCATTTTTAACATGATCTTTGTAACAACCGTTCCTCGATCGCTACCGACATCTGAGTCTTGCGGGAAAACCCGCCAAGTCCCGAACAAGCCTTATTTGAAACTTTTGTTGTAATAATGAACCCATTCCACCAATCTATTTAATTACTTGAACCATATATCTCTTATGTAACATAATTTGAGCAATAGCCATAATAATTCTGTCACGACCCAATACTCTCTTAAAGCTCATGACAACCGCTGCGATGTCCCGATAGATATTTATTACCTGAAATGCCAACCGGAACCTCGTAAGGCTTTAATATCAGTTGTCGCACCTCCCTTGTTAGCAACAGTTGTTAAGTATCATGTTTTGAGAGATTATAAACTATTTTCAAATCAACACAATAGAAAAATAACTTTTTTTCTCATAGGGGCATTTTGGTCATTTTTTCTCAAAAATCTCGAAACCAGCTAAAAATGTAGTATGCGAGTGGAAAACACATATTTCATAATCAAAAATAACTTTAGATGTCTAAAACATTCATTTAAAGTGAAACTATAACTATTTGAATATAATAAAAATATTCAATAAAATATTCTATTTTCTTATAAAACAATATTTATAAAATTACCGATAAATAATTTTTGTACGTAAAAGCTAAATAAATTCATACATACTGTAATACAGATAACCAAAGCATAAGATTTAACTTATAGTGGCATGTGGGCCCACGAACGACCAAAAGTATCAAAAGTGGTAAACCTACAGTTTTTGAAGATGTAAGTCCAACTGTAGCCCTTAACGAAATGAGCTATTTATCGACTATCCTGAGCCTGAAATGGGTGAAAAGGAGGGTGGTGAGATTATATAATCCCAGTGAGTAAACAAATACCATCTAAAATATCTAAAGCTGAGTAAATGGAGACAGATAAAATAGATTAGCATAAAAATGATTCACAGCATTTCGAACTCATTTTAATAAGATAAAATAGATTCATTTCACCAAAATAAACAAACGAGGCTTATGATTTCCTGAAAAGTTTGGCTCGTGCCAAAATTATTCCCATACTCAATTATCAGGGATACTTTGGCCTGGGGCTATCCCAATCGAGTCCGCCAAGGTTGTTAAAAAAAAATCATGTACGCATAAATCATGTTTTTATTTTGAAAACATAGC
Organism: Theobroma cacao; assembly: GCF_000208745.1. NCBI lineage: Eukaryota > Viridiplantae > Streptophyta > Magnoliopsida > Malvales > Malvaceae > Theobroma > Theobroma cacao. The sequence continues at coordinate 163,648 of NW_017234726.1, forward strand.
CATTCCTTGGCGTTGGTTGAGTTCACCCTCACGTGGTGGTTTAGTGTGAAGTGAACTCTAAAGTTGTACCTCGGAAGTTACCCTACGCGCCTCCCCAATAGAGGTAAGAATATAACTGGATTTTGTGCCCCTCAAAAAGGCTGGTCCACAGAACCCGCCCACTATAGCAAGCTAAACCCACCATACAATAAAATTTGTGATAGCATGACATGGCAATTATTTTATTTTACAGCCTCTCAAGGCAAACAAACAGTTCATACATTTTCAGCACATTTACCAATTCAACCATTCATGCCAATATTATCATAAGCCATTCAGTTCAAACCATGATTTATAACACAACAATTAGTCTCCAATTACTTCATTTTCAAAACCATCTTTCAATTTCAAGACAATTTTATAAAATCGTTTCATTTAATCACATTTTGCTTATAAAACATAAAGATTTACCATTTAAATTCATTTTTCATAAAATCACAAAATCAGATAAAAACTACTTTAGATAATTAAGACGATAATAAGGTTACTCACTATTTCGGAAGTCGAATTCCGAGCACTTCGATTCTTGATCCTCGGGTACTATCTCTTCACTTTTGCCAAAAAGTTCACCACCTAAACATAATGCACAATAAGCCATTTACTACATTTGTGCTAAACCGTTGTAAAACCAATTTAGGCTTTATACTAATGCATGAAATGGGATGTGAAATACTCAGGTAACTAGCTAAATACGGTGTTCAATATAAATTCAATTATGTACCTAAATAAAATGGTATTGGCCTAATTCGATCTATCACCCGATTAAATGGCTAATATGTCCAATTTAACTCCAATTAACTCCATTTTTCTTCCAATTCTCCAAACTATCAAACACAAGTTAAATAGCATAAAATTTAGCAAAATCATCTTCACATTTTCTCTTGGGAATTTCGGCCATGGTGGGTGCATCAAAACTATGATTTTTCCTACTTGATTTTCTCAACATAATTCATCATTTCCTAAGCAATTCACTTGAAATAAAATCAAATCCACCATCCACACTCTACATGGAAGATTTGGCCAATGATGGGTGATGGGAGGAAGTGAATTTTTCTTGTTGGCTTTTCATGCTACACATCACTAACTAACTAAAAACACTAAAATATCTCAAAATCTAACCAAATCAAGCATCAAAACCTCCCTCTAAGTGCTCGGCCAGCAAGGGATTCATCATGATTTCATGTGATTCAACCATGGAAAATAAGAAAAAATGCTTAAGAAAGAGAGATCTCAAACTTAATTGAAAAAATCTTACCTTTTTTCACTTGTTTCCTTGAATTTTCACACTTTTCCCTTGAATTTTTCCACCTAGGGTTTTGTTCTTCCTTTTTCTTGCTTCTCCTTGGTGAGGCCAACCATAATGAAGAGAAATGGGCTGATTTTGTGCTAATTTATAAGGAAAATAATAAAGAAATAAAAGCTTGACACTTGTCACCTTACCATTGGTCCATTTTTAAATTCTTAACTATTAAGCTTTCTTTCTCCACCACATAAAATCCTTCAATTATCCATAATAATAATAGGTGAAACTCATGTGCTGGACAAGTGTTGGGTGGTGTAAAATTACAATTTTGCCCTTGAGGGGGCAAAATGACTATTTTGCCCTTATTTTCAGAAAAACACCGAAATTAAAATTCTTCACTTCTCATAATCAAATTATACTCCAAATGATCAATCTTAGTCAAAAATTTCATCCAATACTCACATCTGAACCTCGAGTGGCAAAATGACCATTTGCCCTTAGGTCATGAAAATTCCAATTTGACTCCAAATCGATCCTCAAACCCTAAATCACCATTTTAAGTCATTCTGGGGTTTTAAAATTCTCAATTTCATCTTAAAATCTCTATTTGGACTAGTTCGAGGCTTAATTCAACTTATTTGTACCATTTAGAACTTTACCGTCCTTTAACGATTTTCGAGGTACCAAAGTAACCAAACATGCATTCTTATGTAGGAATGGCATAATAAACATATTGTAGAGCTAGGCTTGACAAAATCAACTCAACTTTTATTCAACATAATTGTAAAAGTACATCAAGATCTTTAATATCCAACCATACATTTACATTAACACTATTTAAAATCAAATTATGCTATGAATGACTTGACCTCTTACAGCGGAGTGACTCGAAATAAATGCTATGAGAACTTTATCTATTTGCGATCAACCATAAATGCTGGTGATTACACACTAGGTTGATCACTATATGCAAAAGGAAGATAAAAGGGTGAGTCTCACAGACTTAGTGATCATCGGCTCCGTGAGCAGGGCATAGATGGGAAACAAGCATAAAGCCAATAAATTTGAATGATAAAATCGGAATAAGAATAATAATCTTAGAAAAATCAAATCACAAGTAGAGTGTTTATGCCTTGTAAAAATGATGCCATAAAATCATAAAGTAGTATTTCACTTGGCAAAACGATGCCAAAAACAAGTGTAGCAAAGCTAAGTTCAATCATCGAAAACATCACTTGCCATCAAAATACGAATACAGCATAAAAACATGCACACTCCCAAGATGTGTGGCATGCAAAGAAATCAATGTGTACAGCCACATAAACAAACTCATGATCGTCAAGTAAGCACTAAAAGCTTTTGTTCAATAAGGGGAGCTACAGAGAAATCTTAACTCTCCACCATGCAAAAGAATACGCGTCAAAAAACTCACAAGGCTCTCGAGTACATAAGCATCGTAACACTCGTGGACCTACTTCCACGTAATAACATCTAGGAGCACCATTCCAATGGATTCCCATAGCCATGGCAGTCTCGACGATGTTGGCCAACATTTGAGAAATCAAGCAGTCGCAACCGCGTATCATAACTTGTGGCCTAGCCACATATAATGACCCATGGCCTTGCCACGTATAATCACAGACCATGGCCCCAGCCACGTTTAACAGCCCTATGAGACCTTGACCTTTATAGACTCGTAGATAGAAGTACACGCGATATCCCTGATCAAGGGTAATTTCATCATTTCTTTAATAAGCCCTTAAAAGTAAGTTTTAAACAATATTATGGCCTAAGTAGGCCTAAGGGATAAATGGATGATTCAATAAGGGTAAAATGACAAAGGAAATCAAAATGATGATGATTTTCACGGTAAAGGCAAAATGGTCATTTTTCACCTAGGGTCAAAATTTTTAAGTTTTCATGAACTTGAGCATTTCTAGACCATTATGGACCTTGTCCTAGTGTCAAAAGAGTAAAGGATTTCATAAAAGATTGGAGGAGAATAAGCTAATTTGTGGAGGGGCATTTTGGTAATATAAGTGGAGTGGATAAGCTTGGGCTATAAATATTTCTTTTTTGTAGCAGCTTCTACATTCTCCAGTAGCTTTTCTTCTTCTTCTTCTTCTTCTTCTCTTTCACATTGCTTCCCAACCTCCATGAAAGCTTTATATAAAGCTCCATAACCTCCCTCAAAATAGCTCCACTTTTCATGCTTCTGGTGCACTTTTTCATAAACCCTTGTGCTCTTCCATTCTCTCACTTTAAAACCCTTGAAAAATATTGTTTCCATACTCTCTCTCACTAGTTAGGTGTTTTAGAGAGAGAAAGAGGAAGCTTCACAATAGTTTGGAGAATTGTCGGAAAGAATTTCAAAGCTACAAAGTTATTAAGGTGAGTAGTAAATTAGAGTTGAAATTTAGTGTTGATAATGACTAGAAGTTTGACTTGTGAATACTTTGTAGTTGAGATTGTTAATTCACTTTGGAGTGATAGGATAGTGAAAATGGATAGCCATTTAATGACAAATGGAAGCTAGCTAAGAAAAAGCTTTTAGAATTCATAAGTATGTGGCTTGACTTAATGGTGATGCTAATGTGATAATAGGTTCCAACGAAGCCCCATCGCTCCATTTCGACAATTAGAGAAGTTAGAGTCGACTAAAGGATTCAACAAATACGAGTGAGTGAACTTGCATTTCAAAATAGTTTTGGGAATGTAAATGACTTATTCAAGCTTTCTTAAAAACGGGTGCCTTGAGAACAAGCCTTTGATAAATTGTCTCTATGTGTGACATGTGGCTGTTATGGATTGTTGTATTACTACATTATGTTGATATATATATATATATATATATATATGAATAATGTTGTGTAATGATATTGACTCGGCTATGTGCGAGTAGGAGTGTACATAAGCCGATGTTGACCCGACTATGTGCTAGTGGGAGTGTGCATAAGCCAATGCTGACCCAGATATGTACGAGTGGGAGTGCGCATATGTCATGACCCGGTACTCCCCTCGAGCCCGTGACAACCGTCGTAGTGTCCCGATCGACACTCATTACTTGGAATGTCAACTAGAACCCCGCAAGGCTTTAATATCAGTTTCTCATTTCCCTTGTGAGTAACCATTGCCAAATATCATGTTCTAAAAGATTTTAAGCTATTTCCAACTTAAATCAATAAAAAAAATGATTTCTATCTCACAGGGGCATTTTGGTCATTTTTTCTCAAAAATCTCGAAACTAGCTAAAAATGTAGTATGCAAGTGGAAAACACATATTTCATAACCAAAAATAAGATTAGATATCTAAAACATTCGTTTAAAGTGAAATTATAAATATTTGAATATAATAAAAAATATTCAATAAAATATTCTATTTTCTTATAAAACAATATTTATAGAGTTACTGGTAAATAATTTTTGTAACGTAAAAGCTAAATAAATTCATACATACTGTAATACAGATAACCAAAGCATAAAATTTAATTTACAGTGACACCTGGGCCCACGAACGATCAAAAGTATCAAAAGCGGTAAACTTACAATTTTTGAGGATCCAAGTCCAACTGTAGCCCTCAACAAAGTGAGCTATCTACCAACTATCCTAAGCTTGAAATGGGTGGAAATGAGGGTAGTGAGATTATATAATCCCAGTGAGTCAACAAATACCATCTAAAATATCTAAAGTTGAGTAAATGGAGACAGATAAAATAGTTTAACATATTGTAATTCATCACCTTTCAACTCATTTCAACCAAATAAAATCAATTCTTATAAATCGAGTAATCAACATGGCTTATGAATTTCTTAAAACTTTGGCTCGTGCCAAAATCATTCTCATTCTCAATTATCAAGGATACCTTGGTCGAGGGTTATCCGAACCGAGTCCACCAAGGCTGTTAAATAGTTATGTATGCATAAATCATATTTTTATTTTGAAAACATAGTCATTCCTTGGCGTTGGCTAAGTTCACCCTCACGTGGTGGTTTAGCGTGAAGTGAACTCTAACGTGTTAACCTCAGGAGTTATCTATCCGTGCCTCTCATACTAAGGTATGAATATAATAGGGTTACCGTGCCCCCTCTAATAGGCTGGTCCACGAAACCCGTCCACTCCAGCGACTAATCAATAACCCACCAATTCAATAAAATTCAACAACATGACATGGCAATTTTATCATTATCCAGCCTATCAAGGTAAACAACAGTTTATACATTTTCAACACAAATACCAATTCAACCATTCATGCCAATATTATCATAAGCCATTCAATTCAAACCATGATTTATAACACAGTAATTAGTCTCCAATTACTCCATTTTCAAAACCATCTTTCAATTTCAAGAAAATTTTATAAAATCATTTCATTTAAACACATTTTGTTTATAAAACATAAAGATTTACTATTTAAACTCATTTTCCATAAAATCACAAAATCAGATAAAAATCACTTTAGATAATTAAGACGATAGTAAGGTTACTCACTATTTCGAGAGTCAAATTCTGAGTACTCCGATTCTTGATCCTCGGGTACTATCTCTTTACTTTTGCCAGAATGCTCACCACCTAGACATAATGCACAATAAGCCATTTACTACATTTGTGCTAAATTGTTATAAAAACAATTCAGGCTCTATACTTGTAAAGCCCGACCTTATAAAATACTTGTCATGACATACATATGATGGATAGCATATTTTCATGCTAGGAGAGTCTCGAAAAATTTACAAAAGTCGGTATTGTACCTAGAGGTACAACAAAGTTGATTTAAGCCTTGAACTAGATCAAATAGAGATTTTAGGGTGGAATCGAAAATTTTACAGTCCAGGAATGATTTAAAATGGTGATTTGGAGTTCGAGGATCAATTTGGAGTCAAATAAAAAATTTCACTATCTAGGGGAAAAATAGTAATTTTACCACTCGAGGACAAAATTGGAAATTTTGAAAGATTTTGATCACATTTGACTTATTGGAGTATGATTTGAGGTTGAGAAGTGAAAAATTGTAATCTCGATATTTTTTGGGGTATAGGAGTAAAATGGTAATTTTGCCACCCTAGTGGCAAAATTGTAATTTTACACCACCAACACTTGTCATGCTCATAGAATTCATCCATTGACTTTTTATGTTATGGATAAGTGAGAAAATATATGTGGTGGAGATAAAAAGTTTAAATTTTTAAAGTTTTAAAAATAGACTAATAATAAAATGACACTTGACTTCTCTCCAAATATTCAGCTAAGCAAGGAAAAGAAGGAAACAAAGAAGGAACAAACCCTAGGTGGAGAATTTCAAGAGAAAAAGTGTGAAAAATCAAGAAAAACAAGTGAAAAAGGTAGGATTTCTCAATTTAAACTTGAAACTATTTTCCTTAAGCATTTCTCCTTATTTTCCATGGTTAAATTTCATGTTTTTATGGTGAATTCATGGCTAACAGAATGGGTATGGAGAGAGAATGATGTTGGATTGATTTGATTTCAAGTTATGTTAGTGTTTTTAGTTAGTTTACTATGTCTAAAAGTAAAACAACAAGAAAAGAATTCATTTTCCCCATCACCCATCAATGGCCAAACCTACCTTGTATTGAGTGAGGATGAAATTGATTTTTTTTTAAGAGAATTGGTTAGCAAATGATGAATTATGATGTGGAAAAGTAGTAGGAAAAATCACGGTGTTAATGCACCATTATTGATCGAAAATTCTAAGAAGAAAAGTGAAGATGGTTTTGCCAAATTTTAGGTTATTTGACTTGTGTTTGGGGAATTAAGGTATTGGAAAAGAAATGGAGCAATTTGGAGCTAAATCGGACACGTTGGCCAATTAATCGAGTGCTAAGACAAATTAGGCCAATACCGGGTTTAGATGGTTACCCATGCATTTTGCATTCCATATCATGCATTAGTAGTCTAAATTAGTTTAATTTCGATTTAGTACCAATGTAGTAAGTTTCTCGATTATGTACTATGTCAAGGTGGTGAATCCTCCGATAAAGGCAAGGAAATTGCATCCGAGGACCAGCAGTTAAAGTACTTCGGAAATCCACACTCTAGACATTGTGAGTAACCTTATCATCATCTTGATTATCTGAAGTGAATTTTAATTCATTTTGTGATTTTATGAAAAATGAGTTTAAATGGTAAATCTTTATGTTTTAAAAGCAAAATGTGATTAAATGAAATGATTTTATAAAATTGTCTTGAAATTGAATGATGGTTTTGGAAAATTGAGTAATTGGAGACTAATTGCCATGTTGTAAATTATGGTTTGAACTGAATGGCTTATGATAATGTGGGCATGAGTGGCTGAATTTGGTAAATATGCTGAAAATGTATGAACCGTTGTTTTGCCTTGACATGCTGTGTTGTAAAATAATTACCACGTCATGCTGTTTGAATTTTATTGATTTGGTGGATATCAATTAACTTATTGAAGTGGGCGGGTTTTCGTGGACCAGCCTATTAGAGGGGCATGGTAAACCCCATTATATCTTACCTCAATATGAAAGGCGTGGATGGATAACTCCTGAGGTTAACACTTTAGAGTTCATTTCATGCAAAACCACCACGTGAGGGTGAACTCGACCAACGCCAAGGAACAACTATGTTTTCAAAATAAAAACATGATTTATGTGTACATAACTTTTTAACAGTCTTGGCGAACTCAGTTGGGATAGCCCTCTGCCAAGGTATCCCTGATAACTGAGTATGATAATGATTTTTGGCACGAGCCAAGCTTTTCAGGAAATCATAAGCCTCAATGATTATTTGGATGAAATAAATTTATTTTATCTTATAAAAATGAGTTTGAAATGCTATGAATTATTTTATGGTAATCTATTTTATATATCTCCATTTCCTCAGCTTTAGATATTTTAGATGATATTTGTTTACTCACTGGGATTATATAATCTCACCACCCTCACTTCCACCCATTTCAAATTCAGGATAGTCTATAGATAGCATATTTCGTCGAGGACTAGCATTGGATTTGCATCTTCCAAACTATAAGTTCACAGTCTTTCTTACTTTTGGTTATTCGAGGGCTCACTTGTTACTGTAAATTAAATTAAATTAAATACTCTGGTTTACTATATTACAGTATATATGAAGTTATTTTGCTTTTACGCTGTAAAAATTATTTACGTAGTGTTCTAAAAATATTGTTTTATGAGAAAATTGAATATTTTATTTAATATTTTTATTTTATTCTAATAGTTATAATTTCATTTTAAACAAATGTTTTAGACATCCAAATTTATTTTTGATTATGAAATATGTGTTTTGCACCCGTATACTACATTATTAGCTGGTTTCGAAATTTTTAGGAAAAAATGACTAAAATATCCCTGTGGGACGAAAATTATTTTTTTATTGTTTTGGTTTGGAAATAGTTTAAAATCTTTTAGAACATGATATTTGGCAACGGTTACTCATAGGGAAAATGAGAAACCGATATTAAAGCCTTGCGGGGTTCCGGTTGGCATTCCGGGTAATGAGTGTCTTTCAAGACACCGCGGCGGTTGTCATGGGCTCGAGGGGAGTACCGGGACGTGACAATTACATCGGTATTAAAGCATTTGGTTTTAAAGATCAAAACTGTTGTTTTAAAGTTATTTTAAAAATTTACAGTGTTGGTGTGGCCCCAAGTTAAGTTAGGTTAGGTTGAATAGAATGCATGTATTTGCATGTAGAGCCTAAGGTTGTTTCAACTTGCCTTATTCCTTCTTATAGATTATCATGCCTCCTCGACGTGAACACCCACCTCTCACTAGATCTACTAGGAGGGGAAGAGGTCATTCTCAACATCGTCAACTAGATCTTATAGAGGGGGAAACGATTACGTCTACTATTTGGGTAGCACCTGCTGCTGAGCAGACCGAGACTCCTCCACATCCTCCACCTCTTCTGCCACCTACTATATTCCTGCCATGCCTCTTAAGATAATTCAGGCATTGGCAGCCTTCTTTACTACTATTGTTGGTCAAGCTCTTCCTACAGTTCCTCCAACTGCTCCTTCAGTACCACCAGCCCCACCTCCTGTCCCACCACCAGTGCTGGATGTTTCTATTTCTAATAAGCTTAAAGAGGCTAGGCAACCTGGTTGTGTTTCTTTTATGGGTGAGTCAGACGCAACCGTATCTAAAGAGGTGGTGCAAATGGCTTTAAGAGCTAAGAAGCTTGCGAATGAAAATAGGAGACTGCGAGCTGAGTTAGCAAAAAGGAGAAATTTGAGTGTATCTTCTAGCCAGCCACCAAAAAGGGGCAAAGACTCATCTGTTTCAAGAAGTACTACTACTGTTTCAATAACATCTTCCCGACCTCTATTTTCACAAACACCGCAGAGGCTTCGAGATTTAACAAATTTACTATGACTATTTTTGGGAAGAGTTTCGAAGGTTCTCAAAGATGCAAAAATTGTGAGAGATATCATTCCGGGCCATGTAGAGAGCTTGTACGATGTTTTTATTGTGGTCAGTCGGGTCACATTAGGAGAGATTGCCCACAGCTAGGACGGGCTATGGTAGCTGCTCCATCTCCACCAGCTCGTACGAATATGCAGAGGAGAGATTCCTCTGGATTACAATCGAGACAAGGATGATTTTGACATACCACCAAGGGTAGATTAAATATGTTGAAATTAGTGTTCTAATAAAGTACATATGATAGAAAGCTAGTTTTGTAAATTGCAGTTTCCATGATCATGAAACACTTGAACTAATAATAAGATAAGCATAAGATGTTGATTCAGGTGGATTAATTTCATGACGATTTTAAGTTGAAGAGATTGGACTATATGAGTTGTAAGACAAAGAAGATGATTCCCGAGCAAACACATTGAACTAGGAGACTATATTATAATAAGCGGGTTTAGTGTGCTGTAATTGCACAGGATATTGGGAAATAGTGTGGTAAGACTAACAATCAATCATAGCGATGTGAAATTGGGAATCTTTATTTGTAGTTACAATTCGAAAAGATATGGAAGGGATCAATGAGGCTCTAGACGACACTTTGAGTGATTAATGTGATTAAGTTAAGGATCATAACTTTAAGTATGGAGGGAATTATAAAATGATGCCATAATATTATGAAATGATAATCTGACATATATATGGTCCATTGGAGGCAAATGATGGAACTTGAAAAAGATAAATTCTTGATTAATAAGGATTGTGAGTGTAAAGTGTGGAGAAAGATAAACTGTTTTTGTAGTTATTATACTGAAAGTCAATAAATTATTAGAGTACAAGACAAGGAAGATAATTAGATATGGATGACAATAAATTTGAGGAATGCTGTGGATAGTGAACAAATTATGTGTGGGGTGGTATATGTATCATGAATTCATTACACCGTATGGAAAGGATGTTTTAAGGTGGGATTTTATGAAGGATGATGAAAGTCAAAAGATGACATGAGTTGAAAGTATTAACTTGGCTTAGTGTGTATGACAAGAAAATAGAATGTACCTATGCTTATGGAACTCATGATATATGTCTAGAAGGGAAACCCACTGGTTAAGGATGATTGATGTGGTGACTTTGAATGCAAACAAATAGCTTTGACGAGGAAATTTCTAATAGTTATAGCACCGCAACACTGACTGTCCAACCTTGCAATGCTCTGAATACCTCACACTTATGATGCACGAGTATGATGGGAGTGGCACAATAATGAGCTTACAAATTGAATTTTTGCTATTGGTCATTGAGCTTTATTATTTGGGAGTTTTAAAAATTCTAGAGAATGTTTACCTAAATAAATTGAAAAGGTTCTTTATCGCCTTGTGTATGAGCATATAATTAAAAGAAAAATTGAAAAATTCTTGAGATGGCTACCTTGAGATAAGATACCAAGTGATGAAAATGTGAATGAAGAATTACAAGACTGCTATAGAAAACCGGTTTATATAGAGTATCATTACGAGAATTTGTAATTTCTATCTTGATTCAGTTAAATGACAAGGGTTAGTATCAACATGAGGCCAATTGTGTGGCACCCTAGAAACCTATGAAGATGAGTTGGGGATTGAATGGATGAGTACGTATTTATATACCTTAAAGATTAAGTGTTTTAGAAATGCATANCTGCTATAGAAAACCGGTTTATATAGAGTATCATTACGAGAATTTGTAATTTCTATCTTGATTCAGTTAAATGACAAGGGTTAGTAACAACATGGGGCTAATTGTGTGGCACCCTAGAAACTTATGAAGATGAGTTGGGGATTGAATGGATGAGTACGTATTTATATACCTTAAAGATTAAGTGTTTTAGAAATGCATAAACATCTTTGAGAAAAAAATTTCTAGTCATACACGGCAAGTACGAAATGTGAGATTTTTAAAACTTGTTGAGGAGCTTAACGGCTAAATCACAAATTAAGTGATCATATGCTGTGAGACATAAGTCTAAGATAGATATTCCAAAGGAAATACCCAAGAAGAGTTTTGCTACGAATTTTGTGGAGGCTAGCATTAAGTTATGTGGCTATAAAGAGGAAGCCGTAAGTTGAAAGTGAAATTCGTATTGACATTGAAAATTACTTAGAAGAACCTTATTTCAAGTCTTACAGTTTTAAGTACAAACTGCAAATTGGTCTAGGGAGAATGATATTACATTAGTATGGAAGAATAGAACAAAAGATGAATGAAGCTAATTTGGATAATGAAGCTTGATAATGAAAATTTCCTAAGGTAGTATGGAAATTGGAATTTGAAAATGCTTAAGGCATGCATGATTCGAATCAGTCTAAGTTTTTAAGTGACATTTAGCAAGTGAGATGTGATTAATGACATTGTGATGTGAGGATATAGCATGATGAAACTCAAGCATATGATTGGAAATAATATAAATAATATATCAGTTTTGATATATAAAGATTTAGGGAAAGGTTTATAGCTTATAGGTGAATATGTGCAATCGAATTCATGTAATCAAAGGTGTGAAAATCTGCCTTGATTGGCATAAGCCCATGACTCAAAATGATTGATTATGGATTTAATCTTCTAAGGAAAAAGGGACTAAAGGAAGTTGATATCAGAAAAATCTTAATAAATGATACTTTTAGTTTTAAAGTGTACTTGAGGGGAGATAATGTTTATTTTCATCTTCAGATTGATAAACTAATGAGGCCATGAGATCTAGTGTCTGGATGTAAATTTGAGGAATCACAAGTTGAATATGTTTGTATGTGACGTATAACGAACCAGTTGGTTATGACCTAGGAATTTTAAGGATTGATTAAGTCCATAAGGATACATCCAAAAGTATGTTTATTTATTTAAATGTATTATGGTAATAGTCAAGATCTACTTAATAAGTACTTGATCATAAAAGTACGAGAGTTTCTTTTTGAGAATATGGTTACTAATGGTTACCAAATTTAAATTATCAGTGATGTTAAATATATATATATATATATAGACAAATAAAAGGTGTTTGATCCTTATGTATTATGAAATGCTTGAATAGAATGTGTAGGGAGGTATGTAAAACGGAATAGAAGTTGGTTGACCATTTAGACCCATAATTAATAGTGAAATAAATGCTTGAATGTTGGAAGGTTTGATAAAAGGTCCTGCAGGGCCTGTCATGCCACCCTTAGGCGTGGCGAATACGAGTAAGTCAAGTGATGGGGACCCGGATATAACAATACATCATACCTTGAAGTGGGCCCTCGAGGGGGATGCCACAGAATGCTCGAATGGAAGAGATGACGTGGGAAGTCGAGCACCAAATGAGAGACCAATATCCACATCTTTTCTTGGAATCCGGTAAGTGAAATTTTGAGGTCAAAATTTTATTGTAAGGGGGGTTAGTGCTATAAAGCCCGACCTTATAAAATACTTGTCATGACATACATATGATGGATAGCATGTTTGCATACTAGGAAAGTCCCGAAAAATTTACAAAAATCGTTATTGTACCTAGAGGTATAACAAAGTTGATTTAAGCCTCAAACTAGATCAAATAGAGATTTTAGGGTGAAATTGAAAATTTTACAGTCCAAGAATGATTTAAAATGGTGATTTGGAGTTCGAGGATCAATTTGGAGTCAAACCGACAATTTCACTATCTAGGGGTAAAATGGTAATTTTACCACTCGAGGACAAAATGGAAAATTTTTGAAAGATTTTGATCACATTTGACTTATTGGAGTATGATTTGAGGTTGAGAAGTGAGAAATTGTAATCTCGGTATTTTTTGGAGCATAAGGGTAAAATGGTAATTTTGCCACCTTAGTGGCAAAATTGTAATTTTACACAACCAACACTTATCATGCATATAGAATTCATCCATTGACTTTTTATGTTATGGATAAGTGAGAAAATATATGTGGTGGAGATAAAAAGTTTAAATTTTTAAAGTTTTAAAAATGGACCAATAATAAAATGACACTTCTCAAGCTTAGAATATTTAATTTTTTTCTTTAAAAATCAGCCTATAAACCTCTCACTTCTCTCCAAATATTCAGCCTAGCAAGGACAAGAGGGAAACAAAGAACGAACAAACCCTAGGTGGAGAATTTCAAGAGAAAAAGTACGGAAAATCAAGGAAAATAAGTGAAAAAGGTAGGATTTCTCAATTTAAACTTGAAATCTATTTTCCTTAAGCATTTCTCCTTATTTTTCCATGGTTAAATTTCATGTTTTTATGGTGAATTCATGGTTAGCCGAAGGGGTATGGAGAGAGAATGATGTTGGATTGATTTGATTTCAAGTTATGTTAGTGTTTTTAGTTAGTTTACTATGTCTAGAAGTAAAACATCAAGAAAAGAATTCACTTTTAACATCACCCATCAATGGCCGAACCTACTTTGTATTGAGTGAGGATGAAATTGATTTTTTTAAAAGAGAATTGGTTAGAAAATGATGAATTATGATGTGGAAAAGTAGTAGGAAAAATCATGGTGTTAATGCACCATTATTGATCAAAAATTCTAAGAAAAAAGTGAAGATGGTTTTGCCAAATTTTAGGTTATTTGACTTGTGTTTGGGGAATTAAGGTATTGGAAAAGAAATGGAGAAATTTGGAGCTAAATCGAACGCGTTGGCTAATTAATCGGGTGATAAGATGAATTAGGCTAATACTCGGTTTAGATGGTTACTCGTGCATTTTGCATTCCATATCATGCATTAGTAGTCTAAATTAGTTTAATTTCGATTTAGTACCAATGTAGTAAGTTTCTCGATTATGTACTATGTCAAGGTGGTGAGTCCTCCGATAAAGGCAAGGAAATTGCCTCTGAGGACCAATAGTCAGAGTACTTCGAAAATCCACACTCTAGACATTGTGAGTAACCTTATCATCATCTTGATTATCTGAAGTGAATTTTATTTCGTTTTTGTGATTTTATGAAAAATGAGTTTAAATGGTAAATCTTTATGTTTTAAAAGCAAAATGTGATTAAATGAAATGATATTATAAAATTGTCTTGAAATTGAATGATGGTTTTGGAAAATGGAGTAATTGGAGACTAATTGTCGTGTTGTAAATTATGGTTTGAACTAAATGGCTTATGATAATGTGGGCATGAGTGGCTGGATTTGGTAAATGTGCCGAAAATGTATGAACCGTTGTTTTGCCTTGACATGCTGTGTTGTAAAATAATTGCCACGTCATGCCATTGGAATTTTATTGATTTGGTGGATATCAATTAGCTTACTGAAGTGGGCGGGTTTTCATGGACCAACCTATTAGAGGGGCACGGTAAACCCCGTTATATCTTACGTCAGTATGAGAGGCGCGGATGGATCACTCCTGAGGTTAACACTTTAGAGCTCACTTCATGCAAAACCACCACGTGAGGGTGAACTCGGCCAACGCCAAGGAACGGTTATATTTTCAAAATAAAAACATGATTTATGTGTACATAACTTTTTAACAGCTTTGGTGGACTCAGTTGGGATAGCCCTCGGCCAAGGTATCCTTGATAACTGAGTATGATAATGATTTTTTGCATGAGCCAAGCTTTTCAGGAAATCATAAGCCTCAATAATTATTTGGATGAAATAAATTTATTTTATCTTATAAAAATGAGTTTGAAATGTTATGAATTATTTTATGCTAATCTATTTTATCTGTGTCACGACCCGGTACTCCCCTCGAGCCCATGAAAACCGTCGCGGTACCCCGATAGACACTCATTTCTCGAAATGCCAATTGGGACCCCTCAAGGCTTAATATCGGTATCTCATTTCCAACTTAAAATGATATTTTTAGAACACTGTGTAATTAATTCTTTTATCGGAGTAAAAACAAAATAAATTCTTACATACAGTAGTACAGATAACTAAAGTATGAAATTTAATTTACAGCGACATGTGGGGCCCCAATTAACAAAAGTGAAAGAAGGCTATGAACCTACGATTTTTGAAGTAGTCGAGTCAACTGTAGCCTTCGATGCTATCAGCTATCTATAGCCTACACTGAGCCTGAAATGGGTGGAAGAGAGAGTGGTGAGATTATAAAATCTCAGTGAGTAAACAGATATTATCATAAACATCTAGAGTTGAGTACATGGAGACAATAAAGTAAATCATCGTAAACTGGGTCACAGCATTAGAATACAATTCATTTAAAATACGTAAAGAGGTTTATGAATTTCATAAAAACTAGGCTTATGCCATAAATCCATTCTCAGGGACACCTTGGCTGAGGCATCCCATCGAGATCGCCAAGGCTATTAAAATTCACATTTCACATAAATCATGTTTTTGTTTTGAAAACATAGCCATTCCTTGGCGTTGGCTGAGTTCCCCCTCACGTGGTGGTTTGGCGTGAAGTGAACCCTAAGCTTTACCCCAAGAGATACCCTACGCGCCTCTCCATTCGAGGTAAGAGATACCCTACGCGCCTCTCCATTCGAGGTAAGAATATAATGGGGTTTACCATGCCCTTCTAAATGGCTGGTCCACAGAAACCCCCTACTGCAGTGATTAATTAATATATATAATCCACCATACAATAAAACTTAATAACATGATATGGCAATTTTGTAATTCACAGTCTTTCAAGGCAACCAAACAATTCGCATTTCAATACAATTGCCAACTAGCCAATCATGCTCGATTTATTATAAGCCAATCAATTTAAACAATCAAATTGCCACAATTAACAATCTCCGTGTACTCTATTTTTCAAAATCACTATTAATTTCAAAACAATTTATAATTTAATTTCATTGAAACACATTTATTCATAAAACATGAAAATTTACCTTTTTAAATTCCTTTTTCCATAAAATTCATGAAATCATCT
>NW_017234727.1:0-8877 GCF_000208745.1 Theobroma cacao
ATTAGAGGGGCACGGTAACCCCGTTATATTCTTACCTCGGTTAGAGAGGCATGTAGGGTAACTCCCGAGGTACAACTTTAGAGCTCATTTCATGCCAAACCACCACGTGAGGGTGAACTCAGCCAACGCCAAGGAACGACTATGTTTTCAAAATAAAAATATGATTTATGCGTACATGACTTTTTAACAGCCTTGGTGGACTCGGTTGGGATAGCCCCAGGCCAAGGTATCCTTAACAACCGAGTATGAAAATGATTTTGGCATAAGCCGGGTTTCTAAGAAAGTTATAAGCCATGTTGTTTGTTTTTGACAAAAATGTAATGGCTTTATATGAGTTGAAATAAGTTTTAATATTATGAATTATGTTTCTCTGCATGGTGAAAATGGAATTAAACGGTTTTTCACAACTCCCCTATATGTTTATGTGATACATCATATTTTGAAACAGTGATTAATAAAGTTGATCGGATCCAAATTGAGGTCAATTATAATGTTTAAAAGTGATGAAAGATTAAAGGAATAGTTTAGGATAAAATATTCCGCACAAGAGGAAATAATAATATTTTTATTGAAAGAGAAATTGTGAGATAAAAGGTGATTCGGAAGTCAATTGAGGTATAATAAGTTATTTTAGGTACCAAGGAGACAAGAGGGAATTTTTAGAATAAAATAATATTTTATTAATAAAATAATATTAAAATATTAATATTTAACCGGATGTTGAAATCAAAATCAATCTTGAAGAAGGATCATATGGTTGATCCAAGTAGGGGAGAAGAAATAGAAATAAATTTTTGGAAATGAGCGATGAAAGTGAAATACGCGTGTTTTGCTAAGTCGAGCCAACGCGGATAAGTGAATACTTAAATATTATGGTAATACCGCGTTGAAGTGCAATTTTTATAATTTGGTAGTACACGTACGGAGAAAGGAAGATAGATAAAAATTAAAATTTTTAGATGCATCAAAGAGATCGAATTTAAAGTATAAAAGTTGAAAGATTATGTAGAGAAATTAAATGGAAGAGATAAAATAAATGAACGGTAAAAATAATATTATAAGTATGTATAAAAAAAATAAATAAATAATATAGGAAGACCAACATGGGCAACCGCCCATGTGGTCAATAAAAAGAGTCAAAAGACTCTTTAATTTAATTGATGGAAGGGGGCCGACCATGTGGAACAAGATGAAGAAAGGAAGAAAAATGTGAGGGGCCGACCAAGTTGGAATAAAATGGAAAGAATAAAATATATATCTATGGGTGAATAAGTAAAGTGAAGAAGACAAGATGAAAGAGAGAAGTCGGTTAGTGAAGAGAAGAAAAAGAAACAAGAAGAAGGCGTGAGCAAAGAGAACAAAAAGAAACAAGAGAAAGCCGAGCGTGAGAAAGAAAGTTAGAGGAGAGAGAGCTGAGTTGAGGGGGCAGTTTTGCTGCAAATTTTGGAGGAGGAAAGAACTGATTTTGAGGAAGGAAGGAGCAGCTTTGGCGGGTTATTTTTGAGGCTTTAACTTGTAAAACCTGAACCTATAAATACATGTCATGATATACATGCATTGAGTAGCATGTTATTACGCTAGAAAAGCACCTAAGAATAGACGAAACCCGATATTGTACCTAATGGTACACTTAAATTGATTTAACCTCGAACTAGTTCAAATAGGAATTGTAGGATGAAATTTAATATTTTATAGTCCAGGAATGACTAAAAATGATTGTTCGGAGTTCGAGGGTTCATTTGGGGTAAAATTAGAAATTTTGATATTCAAGGGCAAAATCGTCATTTTGCCACCTAAGATAATAATTTGATCATGGAGTGAAATTTTTGACCAAGATTAACTATTTGGAGTATAATTTAATGATAGGAAGTGAAAAAGTTTAATTCTGGTGATTTTTGGAGTGTAGGGGCAAAATCGTAATTTTGCCACCCACGGACAAAATTTGAGATTTTGAGAGAATTTAGATCAAATTTGACAAATTGGAGAATGGTATGAGTATAAGGGATGAAAAATATGTCTATGGGCAATTTTTCAATTTTTGGGGCAAAAATGTAATTTTTGACTTTTACGGGGGCAAAAGTGTAAATTTCAAAAATTACTCCACCGAGACTTTGGATAAGTCTGAGAATTTTATCTAAGCTATGGATATGTGGGACAAGTGTATGGTGAAAATTTGGAAACAAATGGATGAAATTTTAAAAATGGGCCAATGGGAAAGTGACACGTGGCATTTTTTTAATGAAATAATATTATTTTAATGAAAAGTCAGCCCATTTAAACCCCATTTTAAGTGCTGGCCGGCCATAAGGAAGAACAAGAGAGGAAATAGAGAGGAAAGGAAGAAAAAAAGAAAAACCAAAGAGAAACAAGAAAATTCAAAGGGAAATTCGCGGTTTTCGACCGTTTACGCGTCTAACGGTAAGATTTTTCGATTTTAGCTTGATTTCTACCTTTCCTATGCCTTTATTTCCATTTAGCATGCTTGAGGAGAGAGATCAAAAAGTGATATCAAGGGCTGGACGAAATTCTAGGGGAGAGAAATTGAAATTTTTAGGTTTTGATTTTTAGTTAAATTGATAGTTTTAGTTAGTTAAATGTGTTTAGAAATTAAATTGGGCAAGAAATCATTAAATTTTCACAATACCCACTCTTGGCTGGATGCTCAATGCTGTACAATGATGATGAATTGATTTTATTCTAAGGAAAATGAAGAGAAAATGATGAAAAACGATTAAACGTGATAGAAAAACAAAGTAGAAAATTAACCGAGTTAATGTCCCATTTTTGGCCGAATTTTCCAAGGAAGGGAGTGAGCTGATTTTGTTGTTTTTAGAAGGTTATTGGCTGATATTTAATGGTTAGAAATGTTGGAGAGAGAATGGGATGATTTAGAGCTAAAATGGAGCGCGTTAGCAATTTATCGGGCAAAGTGCCAAAAATAGGTTAATACCGCGTTTAAGCCGTTTTAGGCTATTGCATTTCATACCATGCATTAGTATAGGATTTAAGTTAATTATATAGTGATTTAGCATCAATGTGATGAATTGTGTAAATTTTTGTAATGTGTCTAGGAGGAGAGCCTTCCGGAAAAGGCAAAGAAGTCGTACCCGACGAGTAGTGATCGGGGCGCTTAGAAAGCTTTTAGTTTGTACAAACGGTGAGTAAACTTATTATTATTGTAAATTATCTAGAGTTTATTTTTAAATGCCCTTTATGTATTTTATGAAATGAAAACGAGATTAAAACGGGATTTTTGATGTTTTAGGAATAAATGTGACAAATAAAAATATATTGTATTGATTATGAAATTGAGTAATTGGAGGCTGCAAATTGACTTGAAAAATATATATTTTCCTAGGAATGGCTTATGAGAAATGAGTATATGTGGCTATATTTTGTGAGTGCATTGGGAAATTTATGTAAGTTGTTTTTACTATGCAGGCTGGATAAATAAATAAAAGCCACGTTATACTGTCGAAATTTTATTAAAATTGGTGGGTTAGTCACTGCAGTGACGGGTTTCCGTGGACTGCCTATTAGAGGGGCACGGTAAACCCAGTTATATAGTTACTCCGGTTGTAGAGGCGAGGAGGGTAACTCCTGGGGTAGTATTAGAGCTCACTTCACGTCGAACCCCCACGTGAATGTGTAACTCGGCCAACGCCAAGGAACGGCTGGTTTTAAAAATAAAAATGTGTTTCACGTGTGAATATTTTAACACCCTTGGCGGACTCGGTTAGATGCCTCGGCCAAGGTATCCCCGAGGATTAGTTTTGGCTTGAGCCTTGTTTTAATAAAAGACATAAGCCTTAACAACTGTTTTGGTAAATTACAAATATTTTATGGTTTAAGAAATAAATTGAAAACATTATGAAATGGGTTGAAATTTGTTGTTTAAACTTGCCTCCATTTTACTCGCCTTTAGATATTTATGATAATGTCTGTTTACTCATTGGGATTGCAAAATCTCACCCAACTCCTTTCCACCCATTTCAGGTTCAGTATAGACTGTAGATAGCTGATCTCATCGAGGACTACCATTGGATCTGCATTTTCCAAACCGTAGGTTCACAGTCCTCTTTACTTTTGTTTATTCGGGGGCCCTCTTGTTATTGTAAATTAAATTAAATATTTTGGCTTACTGTATTTCAGTATGTATAAATTTATTTAGCTTTTACGCTATAAAAATTATTCACGTATAACTCTATAAATATTGTTTTATAAGAAAATAGAATATTTTCCTTAATATTTCTTTTATTTTCTTATTATATTCAAATAACCGTAATTTCGTTTTAAATGAAGATTTTAGACTTTTAAACTCATTTTGAATATGAATTATGTGTTTTGTACTTGTATATTACGTTTTAGCCAGTTTCGAAATTTTTGAGAAAAAAATGACCAAAATACCCCTGTGTGGCGAAAATTTTATTTTGATTGTTTTTGATCTAAAATAGTATATATTCTCTAAAAACTCGATATTTAACAATGATTGCTCACAGGAAAGGAAAGAAACTGATATGTAAGCCTTGCGGGGTTCCGGTTGGCATTCCGGATAATGAGTGTCAATCGGGACGTCGCGGCGATTGTCATGGGCCTGAGGGAGGTTCCGGGTCGTGACAATTCTATTGGTATCAGAGCTTTTGGTTTTAAAGATAAGAGTTTTTGGTTTTAAAGTGGTTTTAAAAAATTACAATATCAGTGTGGCCCCGGATTAAGTTAAGTTAGGTTGAATAGAATGCATGCATTTTCATATAGAGCCTAAGGTTCCCTAAGCTTGCTCGTTTTCTCTTATAGATTATTATGCCTCCTCGACGCGGACGCCCACCTCTCACTAGATCGGTTGGGAGGGGAAAAGGTCGTTCCCAACGTCGTCAGCTAGATGCAGTAGGGGAAGAATCGGCTGCGTCTACCATTCGGGCAGCACCTACTGCTGAGCAGGCCGATAGTCCTCCACATCCTCCACCTCCTCCGCCACCTACGGGTATTCCCACCATGCCTACTGAGGCAGCACAGGCATTGGCAGCTTTCTTTACCGCAATGGCTGGTGGAGCTCCGACTGGTCAAGTTCCACCTATAGTACCACCAGTTACTCCTTTAGTTCCACCACCGGTACAAGATGTATCCATTTCCAAGAAGCTAAAGGAGGCTAGACAGCTCGGTTGTGTGTCTTTCACGGGTGAGTTGGATGCCACTGTGGCAAAGGACTGGATTAATCAGGTTTCAGAGACTCTCTCTGATATGAGATTAGACGACGACATGAAGCTGATGGTGGCTACGAGATTATTAGAGAAGAGGGCTCGTACTTGGTGGAATTCAGTGAAGTCCCGTTCCACTACTCCTCAGACGTGGTCCGATTTTCTCAGGGAATTTGATGGTCAGTATTTCACTTATTTTCATCAAAAAGAAAAGAAGAGAGAATTTTTGAGTTTGAAACAGGGGAATCTAACTGTAGAGGAGTACGAGACTCGTTTTAACGAGTTGATGTTATATGTGCCGGATCTGGTGAAATCTGAGCAGGATCAGGCCAGTTATTTCGAGGAAGGGCTCCGTAATGAGATTAGAGAGCGGATGACAGTGACTGGTAGGGAGCCGCATAAGGAGGTGGTACAGATGGCTTTACGAGCTGAGAAGCTCGCGACTGAGAATAGGAGGATTCGGACTGAGTTTGCAAAAAGGAGGAATCCTGGTATGTCTTCTAGTCAGCCAGTAAAAAGAGGCAAGGACTCAGCGATTTCAGGGAGTACTACTTCTGTTTCCGTGACATCTCCTCGACCTCCATTTCCACCATCACAACAGAGACCTTCGAGGTTTAGCAGATCTGCTATGACTGGTTCTGGGAAGAGTTTCGGAGGTTCTGACAGATGCAGAAATTGTGGGAATTATCATAGTGGGCTATGTAGAGAGCCAACAAGATGTTTCCAATGTGGACAGACGGGTCATATTAGGAGTAATTGCCCACGGTTAGGACGAGCCACGGTAGTTGCATCATCTTCACCAGCTCGCACTGATATACAGAGGAGAGATTCTTCTGGGTTGCCACCGAGACAGGGAGTGGCCATACGGTCCGGTGTGGAGAGTAATACCCCGGCACATCCACCTTCGAGACCACAGACTCGTACCTCGACAAGAGTTTTCGCTGTGACGGAAGATGAGGCACAGGTCCGACCTGGAGCAGTGACAGGTACTATGTCTTTATTTGATAAAGATGCTTATGTTTTGATAGATTCTGGCTCAGATAGGTCTTATGTGAGCACCACATTTGCATCAATTGCTGATAGAAACTTGTCACCATTAGAGGAAGAAATTGTAATTCACACCCCTTTAGGAGAAAAGCTAGTTAGAAACAGTTGTTATAGAGACTGTGGGGTAAGGGTAGGCGAGGAAGAATTTAGGGGTGACTTAATTCCTCTAGAGATCTTGGATTTTGATCCAATATTGGGTATGGACTGGTTAACTGCACATCGGGCGAACGTGGATTGTTTTCGAAAGGAAGTTGTTCTTTGAAATTCGGAGGGAACAGAGATTGTGTTTGTAGGGAAACGCCGAGTATTACCGTCCTGTGTAATCTCGGCCATCAAAGCTTCAAAATTAGTGCAGAAAGGGTATCCGACTTATTTGGCATACGTGATTGATACTTCAAAGGGGGAACCTAAGTTAGAGGATGTCCCGATAGTAAGTGAGTTTCCTTATGTATTTCCTGATGATTTACCGGGACTGCCTCCTGATCGAGAGCTTGAGTTCCCTATTGATTTACTTCCAGGTACCGCACCTATTTCTATCCCTCCATATAGAATGGCTCCGGCAGAGTTGAAGGAGTTGAAAGTACAATTTCAAGAGTTGGTGGACAAGGGTTTTATACGCCCTAGTATATCTCCATGGGGAGCATCGATTTTATTTGTGAAAAAGAAAGACGGTACACTTCGGTTATGTATCGATTACCGACAACTTAACAGAATGACCATTAAGAACAAGTATCCGTTACCGAGGATTAATGATCTTTTCGATCAATTACAGGGAGCTACAGTGTTTTCCAAGGTTGATCTAAGGTTTGGGTATCATCAGTTAAGGATTAAAGAACAGAACGTACCCAAGACAGCGTTCAGGACTCGGTACGGTCATTATGAGTTCTTGGTCATACCTTTCGGGTTAACTAACGCACCGGCAGCTTTTATGGATCTAATGAATAGGGTGTTCCACCCTTACTTGGACAAGTTTGTTATTGTGTTCATTGATGACATACTAGTTTACTCGAGAGATAATGATGAGCACGTTGCCCACTTACGTATAGTATTACAAACTTTGAGGGAAAGACAGTTGTATGCAAAGTTTTCGAAGTGTGAGTTTTGGTTACAGGAAGTGGTATTCTTGGGACACGTAGTATCGAGAATTGGAATATATGTTGATCCTAAGAAAGTAGAGGCAATTTTACAATGGGAGCAACCTAAGACAATGACGGAGATTCGTAGTTTCCTCGGATTAACCGGTTATTATCGGAGGTTTGTTCAGGGGTTTTCCTTAATAGCAGCTCCTTTGACCCGTCTAACTCGTAAGGGAGTTAAGTTTGTGTGGGATGATGTTTGTGAGAATCGATTTCAAGAGCTAAAGAACCGGTTAACCTCCGCTCCCATTTTAACATTTCCTGTTAATGGTAAGGGATTTGTAGTATATAGTGATGCCTCAAAGTTGGGGTTGGGGTGCGTATTGATGCAGGATGAAAAAGTTGTGGCTTATGCTTCTAGACAGCTAAAGAGGCATGAAGCAAATTACCCTACCCATGATTTAGAGTTAGCAGCAATGGTGTTTGCTTTAAAAATCTAGAGGCATTACTTGTATGGTGAGCATTGTCAGATATTTACGGATCACAAGAGTTTAAAATATTTGCTCACCCAAAAGGA
This sequence comes from Theobroma cacao, assembly GCF_000208745.1. Classification (NCBI taxonomy): domain Eukaryota; kingdom Viridiplantae; phylum Streptophyta; class Magnoliopsida; order Malvales; family Malvaceae; genus Theobroma; species Theobroma cacao. The sequence goes on from NW_017234727.1 coordinate 7,896, forward strand.
GCTTAATTTGAGGAAAAGGCGATGGTTGGAGTTGATAAAAGATTATGACTTGGTGATAGACTATCATCCGGGAAAGGCGAACGTTGTAGCTGATGCCTTAAGTGGTAAGTCTTCATCGTCTTTAGTAGCACTTCAGAGTTGTTATTTTTCAGCATTAATAGAGATGAAATCTCTTGGGGTCTAGTTGAGAAATGGTGAGGATGGATCCTTATTGGCAAACTTCATTGTGCTACCTTCGTTACATAATCAGATCAAGGACATTCAGAGGTCTGATGATGAGTTAAGAAAAGAAATTCAAAAACTGACCGATGGGGGAGTCAGTGAGTTCAGATTTGGAGAGGATAACGTCTTGATGTTTGGAGATTGAGTTTGTGTTCCTGAGGGAAACCAGTTGAGACAAGCGATCATGGAAGAAGCCCATTCATCTGCCTATGCATTACATCTCGGAAGCACCAAGATGTATAGGACTATCAAGGAGAATTATTGGTGGTCGGGTATGAAGTGAGACGTAGCAGAATTCGTAGCAAAGTGTCTCGTATGTCAGCAAGTTAAGGCGGAGCATCAGAGGCCAGCAGGTACACTTCAGTCTTTACCTGTTCCCGAGTGGAAATGGGAGCATGTAACTATGGATTTTGTTTTGGGATTACCGCAGACACAGAGGGGCAAGGATGCGATCTGGGTGATCGTAGATCGGTTGACTAAGTCCGCTCACTTTTTAGCTATCCATAGTACATACTCTATTGAGAAGCTGGCTCAGCTCCATATAGATGAGATTGTGAGGCTACATGGAGTTCCCGTTTCTATAGTGTCAGACCGAGATCCTCGATTCACTTCTCGATTCTGGCCAAAATTTCAAGAAGCTCTCGGAACCAAATTGAAATTTAGCACTGCTTTTCACCCACAGACGGATGGTCAGTCAGAGAGGACTATCCAGACCTTGGAGGATATGTTTGTGTCATTGACTTTATTGGGAGTTGGGACA
>NW_017234727.1:12607-14501 GCF_000208745.1 Theobroma cacao
AAATTTTTGAGAAAAAAATGACCAAAATACCCCTGTGTGGCGAAAATTTTATTTTGATTGTTTTTGATCTAAAATAGTATATATTCTCTAAAAACTCGATATTTAACAATGATTGCTCACAGGAAAGGAAAGAAACTGATATGTAAGCCTTGCGGGGTTCCGGTTGGCATTCCGGATAATGAGTGTCAATCGGGACGTCACGGCGATTATCATGGGCCTGAGGGAGGTTCTGGGTCGTGACATAACCACTGATTTTGAAGGCTGAAAAGTGTAGTTTTGCTGCTAGTTTTGGAGGCTGAGAAGTGCAGATTTTTACAGCTGATTTTGAAGGTTGTAAGGTGCAGTTTTGGTTGTTAATCTTTGTTGTTTTGGCTATTGATTTTTGGAGGGAAAATAGAGCGGCTTAGCTGCTGATTTTGAAGCCAATATGAGCAGCTTTGACTGCTGAAAATTGAAGGTTGAAAAAGCAAGAAAGTGTGGCTGACGGTGAAAGAGAGAGAGAGAAAGAAATTTGGGACAACTTGTGCATGTGAGAAAAGAAAAAGAAAGACAAGCAGGGCTGCTGGACGGTGGAAGAAAGAAAGAAAAGAAAAGAAAAGAACAAGAAAGAAAAATGGGCATGACCCAACAAGAAAGAAAAATGGGCATGGCCCAATAGATAGAAGTTGAGGAGAGATCATAAAAGAGTCCAAAAACAACAAAGGAAGAAAAGTCCAAAAGAAAAGGAAGGTGGAGACTTGGGCCAACCTAGCCTAATTGGGTAAAATTTCTTTACTCTACTCCATGGCTTATTGTGAAATTGGACTATATGGAGGCTAACCCATTTTATTTAATTATACATTGGTTATTTGGTGATATGAATTAAATTTAAATTACTTTAATACAACATTTAAATATTTTATTAGGAGGTGTCATAAGACTAAAGTAAAAAAGAAAATGTGAAATTTACGAATAGTGCTCGAATGATGTTAAGAAATTTTAAATGATTCGTTGTGAAGAATTATTGATGTTAGAGGAATTTAGATGCATAATTTGGTTGAGAGTGCTAATTTAAATGGTAAATTATTGGAAGAAATGAGGAGAAATAATGTAGATTTATGATAGAATGAGAGAGAGAAGTGGAATTGATGCACTAAGTATATTGGATTTAAATTGTTGCTAGGAAAGTTTGTTGTGGGAGAGTGCCGAATGACGTAGGTGACTAACAACTAAGAATAATTTTACGAGTACGAATCAATAGCGACGTAAAAATCCCGCTATTGTGAAGTGAGCAACCTTATCATCATTTTAATTATCTAAAGTGGTCTTTTTATTTGATTTTTGTGAATTTTATAGAAAATGTGTTTAAATGAAAAGATTTTATAAATTATCTTGAAATTGAATGATGACTTTGAAAATAGAGTAATTGGAGACCACTTGATATAATGTAAATTTATGGTTTTAGTTGATTGGCTTATGGCAATATTGGCATGAATGGTTGAATTGCTAAATGTGCTGAAAATGCATGAATTATTGATTTGCCTTGAGAGGCTGTAAAATAAAATAATTGCCATGTCATGTTATTGCAAATTTTATTGTATGGTGGGTTTAGCTTACTTAGTGGGCGGGTTCTGTGGACCAGCCTTTTTGAGGGGCACGAAATCCGGTTATATATGTACCTCGGTTGGAGAGGCTCGTAGTGTAAAACCCGACCCTATAAATACATGTCATGACATACATGCATTGAGTAGCATGTTATTACGCTAGAAAAGCACCTAAGAATAGACGAAACCCCGATATTGTACCTAACGGTACACTTAAATTGATTTAACCTCGAACTAGTTCAAATAGGAATTATAGGATTAAATTTAATATTTTATAGTCCAGGAATGACTAAAATGATTGTTCGGAGTTC
>NW_017234727.1:20660-36381 GCF_000208745.1 Theobroma cacao
AGCATGAATGGCTAAACTGATTTTGGTGTTAGAATTATTTATACTGTGTATTCAGCCTTGAGAGGCTAGGTTGCGATAAATTGCCATGTCATGCTAGAATGAATTTTATTGATTGGTAAATTATATATTAATTATTTACTGCAAAGGGGGTTCCGTGGACCAGCCTATTAGAGGGGCACAGTAAACTCCATTATATTATTACCTCGAACGGAGAGGCGCGTAGGGCATCTCCTAGGGTAAAGCTTAGGGTTCACTTCACGTCAAACCACCACGTGAAGGGGAACTCAGCCAACGCCAAGGAACGGCTATATTTTTCTCAAACTAAAATATATTTTAAGTGTATACAAAATTTTAACAGCCTTGGTGGACTCGGTTAGATGCCCTGCGCAAGGTATCACCGAGTATGAGCTTTGGCACGAGCCAAAGTTTTAGGAAATTCAGAAGCCAAGTTGATTTCTTGATTTATATGGATTGATTTTATTTGGTTGAAATAAGTTGAAAGCTAATGAAATTACAGTATGATGACTTATTTTAATTGTCTTCATTTACTCAACTTTAGATAGTTTAAATGGTATCTGTTTACTCATTGGGATTTTATAATCTCACCACCCTCATTTCCTCACATTTCAGGTTCGGGGAAATTCCATAGTTAGCTGACTTTGACAAGGACCTTCATTTGGACTCGAATCGGTAAAAGCTGTAGATTTCCAGCTTCCGATGCATTTTGGATAGATGTGGGCCCATGTGTCACTGTAAAAGAAATTTTATGTTTTGGTTATTTGCTTTATAGTATATATGAATATAATTATCTTTTACGCTATAAGAATTATGTACCGATAGTTTTATGAAAATTATTTTACAAGAAAATAGTTTATTTTATTGAATATTTTTATTATATTCAAATGGTCAAATTTTCGCTTCAAATGAACGTTTTAGATACTTAATTTTTTTTAAATCATTAAATATATATTTTCGGCTTACCTACTACATTTTTAGTAAGTTTCGAGATTTTTGACAAAAATGATAAAAATGCCCCTGTGAGTAAAACAAAAGTTATGTTATGATTTGGAAATGATTTGTAATCCTTCGTATTTTAATTATTTGATAACTATTGCTCACCAGGGAACTGCGAAAGCTGATACGAGAGCCTTGCGAGGTTTCGATCGACATTCGGGGTGAAGAATGTTTGTTGAGGCTTCGCGACGGTTGTCACGGGCTCGATGGGGAGTTTCGGGTCGTGACAGCATGGGTTGGGATGAATTTTCAAATCGTGAAATACGTAATGTGATGGGATATTTTGATTGTCTCCTTTTACTCGGCTTTAGCTTATTTAAATGATGTTTGTTTACTCACTGGGATTTTATAATCTCACCACCCTCCTTTCCACCCATTTCAGGCTAAGAATAGACTGTAGATAGCTGGTATCGTCGAGGACTACAGTTAGACTTGCATCATCCAAAAACTGTAGGTTCATTTCTTATGAGACTTTTGGTCCTTCGTGTGCCCACGTGTCACTGTAAATTAAATTTTATACTTTGGTTATTTGTATTACAATATGTATAAATTTATTTAGCTTTTACATTACAAAAATTATTTACCGGTAACTCTATAAATATTGTTTTATAAGAAAATAGAATATTTTTATTGAATATTTTTGTTATATTTCAATAGATATAGTTTCATTTAAAATGAATGTTTTAGACATCTAAATTTATTTTTCATTATGAAATATGTGTTTTCCATTCGTATACTATATTTTTAACTGGTTTCGAGATTAGTGTGGAAAAATGACCAAAATGCCCTTGTGAGAAAAAAATTATTTTTTTCTATTGTTTTGATTTGGAAATAAATTATAACCTCTAAAAACATGTTATTTTACAACTATTGATCACAGGGGAGGTGAGAAAACTGATATTAAAACCTTACGAGGTTTCGATTCGGCATTCCGGGTGATGAATGTCTATCGGGATATCGCGACGGTTATCACGGGCTTTAGGAGAATACCGGGTCGTGACAAAACCCGTCCATTGACAAGAAAAGTTCATTTATAGTCACTAATGCCTTCAAAAGCCTTATTATTCGCTTTAAGTGGTTTTGTAACTTTATAAATGATTTTAAACTGATTTTTTTTTTCATTCTAGGTTAAAAGAGTTTAGACTTTGATGTTTGCATTGAGAAATGTGAAGCGAAACCCATCCATTGACAACAAAAGTTCATTTATAGTCACCCATGCCTTCAAGGCTTTGTTACTCGCTTTAAGTGATTTTATAACTTTATAAATAATTTAAAATTGAATTTTTGACATTTTTCATTAAAATAGATCATAATTTGATGCTTACATTGGGAAACGTGACGCGAAACTCATCAATTGACGAGAAAAGTGTAACACTCGGTACCCTCCTATAGAAGTCAATAAGACCTTATCGACAAGACGAAGGGTCAACTTATGTAAATTTAAGTGCTAAAAGCGGTGACGGGTGGAAGAAATATTTTAGAATAAAGTATTTCGCACGCGAGAAAGTAATAAATAAATAATAATAATATTTGGTCAAGGATGAATTAGCGAGTTAAAACGACGATTTGGAAGTGAACTGGGGCAAAGTGAAACACTTTGAGACTCGAGGATACAAGTGGAGAATTTTGAAATAAAATAATATTAAAATAATTCGATGCCGGAATGAGTTGCATCTTGTGAGAAATAGGTTAAGTCTAAATGGGGGAGACCAATAATAGAATTTTTGGATAACATGAATAAAATAATATTTTATTCATTTATATTATGTTATAATATTTAGGTAGAGAAATTATTGGTCAAGTGCAAAATTGGATGAAAAGAAAATAATTAGTCATGAAAAATGAGGTTATGTGGAATATTAACATATGCATGTGACAATACTATTACATGCAAAATATGGCATATAAAAGTGTAATCTTAATAGAGAACATGTGGGACCCCACCATGTGACAAACAAAAAGGAAGGAGACAAATGTAAAAGGTGAAAAATGCATGCAATGTTATTGGCTAAATGGGAGGCCAAATGAGAAATAAGGAGGAATAATGCCTTCATAAGCCTTGTTACTTGCTTTAAATGGTTTTATAATCTTATAAATGATTTTAAACTGAATTTTTCTTCATTAAAATAGGTCGTACTTTGATGTTTGTGTTGGGAAACATGAAGCGAACGCCATCAATTGACAAGAAATGCCCATTTATAGTCACTCATACCTTCGATAGCCTTCTCACTCCTTTAAGTGGTTTTATAACATTATAAATGATTTAAAATTGAATTTTTTTCATTTACTATTAAAACAGATCATAATTTGATGTTTGCATTGGAAAACTTGAAATGAAAGCTATCCATTGACAAGAAAAGTCCATTTATAGTCACTTATGCCTTTGAAAGCCTTGTTACTCGGTTTAAGTGGTTTTATAACTTTATAATTAATTTTAAACTGATTTTTTTTTCAATTTAGGTTAAGTGAGTTCATAATTTAATGTTAGCATCAGGAAACATAAAGTGAAAGCCATCAATTGGCAAGAAAAGTCCATTTATAATCATCCATGCCTTCAAAAGCCTTGTCACTCACTTTAAGTGGTTTTATAACTTTATAAACAATTTTAAATTGATTTTTTTTAATTTTTCATTCCAATAGATCTTAATTTGATGTTTGCATTAGGAAACATGAAGTGAAAGCCATCCTTTGACAAGAAAAGTCCATTTATAGTCACTCATGCCTTCGACAGCCTAGTCACTCACTTTAAATGGTTTAATAATCTCATAAATGATTCTAAGTTGAATTTGTTTCCATTTCTGGTTAAAACAAATCATAATTGGATATTTGCCTTGTGAAACATGAAGCGAAAGTTATCCATTAACAAAAAAAGTTCATTTATAGTCATCCATATCTTCAAAAGCCTTGTTACTCGCGTTAAGTTGTTTTATAACTTTATAAATAAGTTTAAATTAATTTTTTTTCATTTATCGTTAAAACAGATAATGATTTGATGTTTGCATCTGAAAATGTGAAGCGAAACCCATCCATTAATAAGAAAAGTCCATTTATAATCATCCATGCCTTCGAAAGCCTTGTCACTCACTTTAAGTGGTTATATAACTTTATAAACAATTTTAAAATGATTTTTTTTTATTTTTCATTCGTATAGATCTTAATTTGATATTTGCATTAAGAAACATGAAGCGAAAGCCATCCATTGGCAAGAAAAGTCTATTTATAGTTACTCATGCCTTCGACAGCCTAGTTACTCACTTTAAATGATTTTATAATCTCATAAATGATTTTAAGTTGAATTTGTTTCCATTTCTAGTTAAAAAAGATCATAATTCGATGTTTGTCTAGTGAAACATGAAGTGAAAGTCATTCATTAACAAGAAAAGTCCATTTGTAGTCATCCATATCTTCGAAAGCCTTGTTACTCGCGTTAAGTGATTTTGTAACCTCATAAATGAGTTTAAATTAAATTATTTTCATTTATTGTTAAAACATATCACAACTTGATGCTTGCAGTAGGAAACGTGAAGCGAAACCCATCCATTGACAAGTAAAGTTCATTTATAAGCACCCATGCCTTCAAAAGCCTTGTCACTCACTTTAAGTGGTTTTATAACTTTATAAATAATTTTAAATTGAATTTTTTTATTTTTTAATGTTTGCATTAGGAAACATGAAGCGAAAGCCATCCATTGGCAAGAAAAGTCCATTATAGTCATTCATGCCTTCGACAACCTAGTTACTCACTTTAAATGGTTTTATAATCTCATAAATGATTTTAAGTTGAATTGGTTTCCATTTCTAGTTAAAACATATCCTAATTGGATGTTTGCTATGTGAAACGTGAAGCAAAAGTCATCCATTAACAAGAAAAGTCCATTTATAGTCATCTATATCTTCAAAAGCCTTGTTACACGCGTTAAGTGGTTTTACAACTTTTTAATGAGTTTAAATTAATTTTTTTTCCATTTATCGTTAAAACGAATCATGATTTGATGTTTGCATTGGGAAACATGAAGCAAAACCCATCCATTGATAAGAAAAGTCCATTTATAGTCACTCATGCGTTCGAAAGCCTTGGTACTCGCTTTAAATGATTTTATAATCTTACAAATGATTTTAAACTGAATTTTTTTCATTAAAATAGGTCATATTTTGATGTTTGCATTGGGAACCGTGAAGCGAACAACATCAATTGACAAGAAAAGTTAATTTATAGTCACTCATGCCTTTGAAAGCCTTCTTACTCGCTTTAAGTGGTTTTATAACATTATAAATGATTTTCAACTGAATTGTTTTCATTTTTTGTTAAAACGGATTATTATTTGATGTTTGCATTAGGAACCGTGCAATAAAAGACATCTATTGACAAGAAAAGCCCATTTATAGTCACTCATACCTTCGAAAACCTTGTTACTCGCTTGAAATGTTTTGTGTAAATGATTTTAAGTTGAATTTATTTTCATTTTTGGTTAAAATAGATTATAATTGGATGTTTACCTCGAGAAGCGTTAAGTGAAAGCCATCCGTTGACAAGAAAAGTCCATTTATAGGCACTCATGCCTTCGAAAGCCTTGTTACTTGCTTTAAGTGGATTTATAATTTTATAAATGATTTGAAATTGAATTTTTTCTTTTTAGGTTAAAATAGATTACAATTTGATGTTTGCATAGGGAAACGTTAAGCAAAAGCCATCCGTTGACATGAAAAGTCCACTTATAGCCATTCATGCCTTTGAAAGCGTTGTTACTCGCTTTAAGTGATTTTATAACATTATAAATGATTTTAAACTTATTTTTTTCATTTATCGTTAAAACGGATCATAATTTTATGTTTGTGTTGGAAACATGAAGCGAAAGTCGTCCATTGACAAGAAAAGTTTATTTATAGTCACTAAAGCTTTCAAAAGCCTTGTTACTCGCTTTAAGTAGTTTTATAACTTTATAAATGATTTTAAACTGATTTTTTGTCATTCTAGGTTAAAAGAGTTCATACTTTGATGTTTGCTTTGAGAAACGTGAAGCGAATCCCATCCATTGACAAGAAAAGTCCATTTATAGTCACCAATGCCTTCAAAGGTCTTGTTACTCGTTTTAAGTGGTTTTATAACTTCATAAATAATTTTAAATTGAATTTTTTTTACATTTTTTATTAAAATAGATCATAATTTGATGTTTGCATTGGGAAACATGAAGCGAAACTCATCGATTGATGAGAAAAGTGTAACACCCCGTACCCTCCAATAGGAGTCAATAAGACCTTATCGACAAGACAAAGGGTCAATTGACGTAAATTTAAGTGCCAAAAGCGGTGACGGGTGGAAGGAATATTTTGAAATAAAGTATTTTGTACGCGAGAAAATAATAATTAAATAATAATAATATTTTATCGAGGATGAATTAGTGAGTTAAAATGATGATTTGGAAGTGAACCGGGGCAAAGTGGGACACTTTGAGACTTGAGGAGACAAGTGGAGAATTTTGGAATAAAATAATATTAAAATAATCCGATGCTGGAACGAGTCACATCTTGCGAGAAATAGGTTAAGTCTAAGTGGGGGAGACTAATAATAGAATTTGTTGATAACATGAATAAAATAATATTTTATTTGTTTATATTATATTATAATATTTAGGTAGAGAAATTATTGGTCACATGCAAAATTGGATAAAAAAAATAATTAGTCATGAAAAATGAGGTTTTGTGGAAGATTAGCATATGCATGTGACAATACTATTACACGTAAAAGATGGCACCCACCATATGACAAATAAAAAAGAAGGAGACAAATGTAAAAGGTGAAATATGCATGTAATGTTATTGGCTAAATGGGGGCCCAAATAAGAAATAAGGTAGGAGAATGCATGCAAGGACGTAAGTAAGGTGGATGAAATGGAAATGCATTAAGAATGCATAAAGATAGATTGAAGAATGGATGGATAATGGAAGTGGATATTCAACCAATTAAAAGAGATGGAAATTGGATGCATGAAATCTTATAGGTTGGCAAGGTGGCCAAATAGAATAAAAAGGCAAATGTGTGCATGCAATTTGATTGGTTTAGTGGGTGGCCATATAAATACAAAATTTCAAAGTGTAAAAGAAATGAGAATTGGCCTTGGTGAAGCTTGAGAGAACCGACCATTGAGAGAGGAAAAGAAAGTAGAAACTATTTTTGAGAGCTCCACTCGAGAGGAAGAAAAAGAAAAGAGAGGAAATGTAGGAAGGCTCGAGTTTGTGAGGATTCAAGAGAAATCGTTGGTTTCCTACTTCTTCCTTGTTGAGCCTTGATGCTTACTTACCATTCAAAGTGTAGATTGGAAGCTTGAAAGAGATGTGTGGCATGGTTTCAAAATCCAAGTGAGGAAAGGTAAGAATTGTGATTTTAGTTTGAATATGTTTTGAAAACCGGATGGTAACATAGGAAAGTGTTTATGGCGGCAAAGTTCTCCAAGTGTTGAAAGACATAGATGCATGCATGCCATTGATCCTTGGTTTGGTGATGGATTTAAGATAAAACGCAAGAAGGGGTAAGATGTTCTTAACCTTTAAATTCCTAAATGGTGGAAAAATGTNTTACCATTCAAAGTGTAGATTGGAAGCTTGAAAGAGATGTGTGGCATGGTTTCAAAATCCAAGTGAGGAAAGGTAAGAATTGTGATTTTAGTTTGAATATGTTTTGAAAAGCAGTTGGTAACATAGGAAAGTGTTTATGGCGGCAAAGTTCTCCAAGTGTTGAAAGACATAGATGCATGCATGCCATTGATCCTTGGTTTGGTGATGGATTTAAGATAAAACGCAAGAAGGGGTAAGATGTTCTTAACCTTTAAATTCCTAAATGGTGGAAAAATGTGGGTGTTAATGGATAGATTTATGTGTGGCAACCTTGATGATAAAAGCTATGGAGATGTGTTGAGATGCATGCAAAGTCCAAGCTACTTTAAGAGGTAAGCATGCATTGTGGGTATATTATGGTACATTAGGTTCGGCTCGTTGAAAATTAATGGTTGCATGTTAGAGTATTTATAAGAATAAAGATGAACAATGTTGATATTGATTAAGGATTCTTGGTTAATATGCTGCCCATGTATAATTGTGCATGTGCATGAAATTGGAAATAATGTGTGAGGTCAGTTACAATGGAAAATAATTATTTGAAATGTGAAGAGTTCTTGAAAATGAAAGGAACTAAGAATGTGGTACATAGGGCAGGAAATGTGAGCTGAATTGGAATGATAAATACTAAGTATATTAAGCTTGATTTATCGCTAGGAAGTGTGCAAGTGAACAAGGATTACCATGGTGATTAATTAGAGAAGGAAATGGGTGACTGGCAAGCTAATTTAATTTGAAACGTAACCGGATAAGTGGCGAAGTAATATCTCGCCATTGTAAGGTAAGTAGGGGGTGTCTATTTCAAAAGATTCCATACTATATAATGTTATATGTATAGTAACTTGTCAATGATTATTCAATGCCTTTGTGGAATGCATGAGTTGCTAGAAAATGATAAGTGATTTGAATACATGGTTTGGAACAATTTATACACTGTTTTTGTGGAAAGCATGAGTTGGTAGAAGCCATAGGCAATTGTGGATGCAAATTGATTTGGAAGTTGTTTGTGTAGACTATATGTGTGTGTGTGTGAAGTGTTTTAGAAATCGGGAAACAAGCCCTTTTACAATGTTTTGCATCAAAACCGTGCCTTGAATCTTTGTGAAGTGTGCATAGATGATTGCACTTGATAAATGGCTTAAAATGAGTTCAAAATGCTGAGAATCATTTTTATGCTAATCTATTTTATCTGTCTCCATTTACTCAACTTTAGATATTTTAGATGGTATTTGTTTACTCACTGGGATTATATAATCTCACCACCCTCCTTTCCACCCATTTCAGGCTCAGGATAGTCGGTAGATGGCTCACTTTGTTGTGGTCTACAATTAGACTTGCATCCTCAAAAACTGTAGGTTTACCGCTTTTGATACTTTTGGTCATTTGTGGGCCCACGTGTCACTATAAATTAAATTTTATACTTTGGTTATCTGTATTATAGTATGTATGAATTTATTTAGCTTTTACGCTACAAAAATTATTTACCGGTAACTCTATAAATATTATTTTATAAGAAAATAGAATATTTTATTAAATATATTTATTATATTCCAATAGTCATAATTTCATTTTAAATGAAGGTTTTAGACGTTTAAACTTATTTTTGATTATGAAATATGTGTTTTCCACCCGCATACTACATTTTTAGCTGGTTTCAAGATTTTCGGGGAAAAATAACCAAAATGCCCCTGTGTGACAGAAATAATTTTTTTTATTGATTTAAGTTGGAAATAGCTTAAAATCTTTTAGAACATGATATTTGGCAACGGTTACTCACAGGGGAAATGAGAAACTAATATTAAAGCCTTACGGAATTTCAGTTGACATTTCTGGTAACGAGTGTCGATCGGGACACCGCGGTGGTTGCCACTGGCTCGAGGGGAGTATCGAGTCATGACAGTTTTTTTGCAACTCCCCTATTTAATTGAAATCTTTCAGTGCTTCATTTGTTGATCATGAGTGGATATATGTGGATATACACAATTATTTTTACATGCCACACATTTTGGAAGCGTGCATGTTTTTATACGGCTATTTGTATATTTGAACGAAATAGATGATTTCGATGATTAAAATTTATTTTACTATGCTTTGATTTTCGCATTGTTGCCAAGGAAAGTATTGCACTATGATGTTTATGGCATTATTTTTACAAGGCGCAAATACCTTTCTAATTATTTGGTTCTATAAGGTTATCATTTTATACTCTGATTTTATCCTTTAAATTATTTGTTATAAGCTTGTTTCCCATCTACGCCCTACTCATGGAGCTGATGATCACTGAGTTTGTGAGACTCACCCCCTTATCTCTCTTTTTACAGTCAAGTGATCAGCCTAGCATACATTCATCGGCACTTATTGTCTATCGCGGATAGTTAAAGGCATCTCATAGCATCCTATTCTGAGTCTCTTCGCTGCTAGAGGTTGAGTCGTTCATAGCATAATTTGTTTGTAAATAGTGTTAATGTAAATGTACAATTGGAGATTATAGACTTTAATGTATTTTTACAAATATGAGGAAAAAAGGTTAAATTGATTTATTACGACTTTTTGATCAAATCGTATTACAAAGAGTTATACGGTTCGAAGCAATTATATAAGTAGGTGGAATAAATATAATGTATTAACAAGATTTCAAATAAGTCTTCTTTGGGACTTGGTGGGTTCTCCCGCAAGACTCGAACGTCAATAGCGATCAAGGAACGGGTCATTACAAAAAGTTCATTTATAGTCACTCATGCCTTCGAAAGCCTAGTTACTCACTTTAAATGGTTTTATAATCTCATAAATAATTTTAAGTTGAATTTGTTTTCATTTTTTGTTAAAACAGCTCATAATTGGATGTTTACCTTGGGAAAAGTGAAGTGAAGGCCATCCATTGACAAGAAAAGTCTATATATAGTCACCCATACCTTCGAAAGCCTTGTTACTCGCTTTAAGTGCTTTTATGACTTTATAAGTGATTTTAAATTGAATTTTCATTCATTTTTCATTAAATAGGTCATAATTTGATGTTTGCATTGGGAAACATGAAGTGAACGCTATCCATTGACAAGAAAAGTCTATTTATAGTCACTCATGCCTACAAAAGCCTAGTTACTCAGTTTGAATGGTTTTATAATCTCATGAATGATTTTGGGTTGAATTGGTTTCCATTTTTGGTTAAAAAAGATCATAATTGGCTGTTTGCCTTAGGAAACATGAAACAAAAGCCATCGATTGATAAGAAAACTCCATTTATAGACACTTATGCCTTCAAAAGCCATGTTGCTCTCTTTAAATGGTTTTATAATATTATAAATGATTTTAAGTTGAATGTTTTTTCATTTTCAATTAAAACATATCATAATTAGATGTTTGCCTTAGAAAACGTGAAACGAAAGCCATCCATTAAGAAGAAAAGTCCATTTATAGTCACTCGTGCCTGCAAAAGCCTAATTGCTCGCTTTAAATGGTTTTGTAATCTTATAGATGATTTTAAGTTGAATTTGTTCTCATTTTTTGTTTAAATAGATCATAATTGGATGTTTGCTTGTAGAAACATGAAGCGAAAGCCATCCGTTGACAAGAAATGTCCATTTATAGTCACTCATGCCCTTAAAAGCTTAGTTACTCGCTTCAAGTGGTTTTATAACTTTATAAATGACTATAAATTGAATTTTTTTCATCTTTCATTAAAACATATCGTACTTTGATGATTGCATTGGGAAACGTGAAGTGAAAGACGTCCTTTGACAAGAAAAGTCCATTTATAGTCACTCATGCCTTCGAAAGCCTTGTTACTCACTTTAAATGGTTTTATAATCTTATAAATGTGGTTAAGTTGTTTTTTTTTTTAATTTTTGTTTTACAATCTTATAAATTATTTTTAGTTGAATTTTTTTTATTTCTGGTTAAAACATATCATAATTGGATGTTTGCCTTAAAAAACTTGAAGTGAAAGCCATCCATTGATAAGAAAAGTCCATTTTTAGTTACTCGTGTCTACGATAGCCTAATTACTTGCTGTCAATGGTTTTATAATCTTATAAATGATTTTAAGTTGATTTTTTTATTTTTGGTAAAAATAGATCATAATTGGATGTTTACCTTGAGAAGCGTGGATCCGTTGACAAGAAAATTTCATTTATAGTCACCCATGCATTCAAGAGCCTTATTATTGGCTTTAAGTGGTTTTATAACTTTACAAATGATATTAAATTGAATTTGTTTTCATTTTTAGTTAAAACGTATCATAATTTGATGTTTACATTGGGAACGTGAAGCAAAAGCCATCTGTTGACAAGAAAATTATATTTATAGTCACGCTTGCCTTGAAAGCCTTGTTACTCTCTTTAAGTGGTTTTATAACTTTATAAATAATTTTAAATTGAATTTTTTTCTCATTTATCGTTAAAACGAAACATAATTTGATGTTTCCATTAGAAACATGAAGCGAAAGCCATCTATTGACAAGAAAAGTCCATTTATAGTCACTCATGCCTTCAAAAGCCTTGTTACTCGCTTTAAGTGGTTTTATAAATTTATAAATGATTTTAAATTAATTTTTTTTAATTTTAAGTTAAAAGAGTTCATAATTTGATGTTTGCATTAGGAAACGTGAAGCGAAAGCCATCCATTGAGAAGAAAAGTCCATTTATAGTCACTCGTGCCTGCAAAAGCCTAATTGCTAACTTTAAATGGTTATGTAATCTTATAGATGATTTTAAGTTGAATTTGTTCTCATTTTTTGTTTAAACGTATCATAATTGGATGTTTGGCTCGAGAAATGTGAAGCGAAAGCCATTCGTTGACAAGAAAAGCCCATTTATAGTCACTCATGCCTTTGAAAGCTTAGTTACTCCCTTCAAGTGGTTTTATAACTTTAGAAATGATTATAAATTGAATTTTTTTCATCTTTCATTAAAACATACTGTACTTTGATGATTGCATCAGGAAACGTGAAGTGAAAGCCATCCTTTGACAAGAAAAGTCCATTTGTAGTCACTCATGCTGTAAAACTCGACCCTATAAATACATGTCATAACATACATGCACTGAGTAGCATGTTATTATGCTAGGAAAGTCCCTAAGAATAGACGAAACTCGATATTGTACCTAACGGTACACTTGAATTGATTTAACCTCGAAGTAGTTCAAATAGGAATCGTAGGATGAAATTTAACATTTTATAGTCAAGGAATGACTAAAAATGATTGCTCGGAGTTCGAGGGTTCATTTCGGGAAAAATTGAAAATTTTGATGTTTAGGGGTAAAATCGTAATTTTTCCACCCGTGGACAAAATTTGAGATTTTGAGAGAATTTAGATCACATTTGACAAATTGGAGAATGGTATGAGTATAAGGGATGAAAAATATGTCTATGGGCAATTTTTCAATTTTTGGGGCAAAAATGTAATTTTTGACTTTTACGGGGGCAAAAGTGTAAATTTTAAAATTACTCCACCAAGACTTTGGATAAGTCTGAGAACTTTATCTAAACTATGGATATGTGGGACAAGTGTATGGTGAAAATTTGGAAACAAATGGATGAAATTTTAAAAACGGACCAATGGGAAAGTGACATATGGTATTTTTTAATAGTTTAATATTATTTTAATGAAAAGTCAGCCCATTTAAACCCCATTTTAAGTGATGGCCAGCCATAAGGAAGAACAAGAGAGGAAATAGAGAGGAAAGGAAGAAAAGAAAGAAAACAAAGGGAAACTAGAAAAATTCAAAGGGGAATTCATGTTTTTCGTCCGTCTACGCGTCTAACGGTAAGATTTTTCGATTTTAGCTTGATTTCTACCTTTCCTATGCCTTTTTTTCCATTTAGCATGCTTGAGGAGAGAGATCTAAAAGTGACATCAAGGGCTGGATGAATTTCAAGGGGGGAGAAATTGAAATTTTTAGGTTTTGATTTTTCGTTAAATTGATAGTTTTAGTTAGTTAAATGTGTTTAGAAATTAAATTGGGCAAGAAAGCATTAATTTT
This sequence comes from Theobroma cacao, assembly GCF_000208745.1. Lineage (NCBI taxonomy): Eukaryota > Viridiplantae > Streptophyta > Magnoliopsida > Malvales > Malvaceae > Theobroma > Theobroma cacao. The sequence continues at coordinate 34,263 of NW_017234727.1, forward strand.
TCACAATACCCACCCTTGGCCGAATCTGCAATGAGGTACAATGATGATAATCTGATTTTTATTCTAAGAGAAATGAAGAGAAAATGATGAAAAATGGTTAAATGTGATAGAAAAACAAAGTGGAAAATTAACCGAGTTAATGTCCCATTTTTGGCCGAATTTTTCAAGGAAGAGAGTGAGCTGATTTTGGTGATTTTAGAGGAATATTGGATGATAATTAATGGTTAGAAATGTTGGAGAGAGAATGGGGCAATTTAGAGCTAAAATGGAGCGCGTTAGCAATTTATCGGGTAAAGTGCCAAAAATAGGTTAATACCGCATTTAAGCTGTTTTTGGCTATTGCATTTCATACCATGCATTAGTATAGGATTTAAGTCAAATATATAGTGATTTAGCATTAATGTGATGAATTGAGTAAATTTTTGCAATGTGTCTAGGAGGAGAGCCTTCCGATAAAGGCAAAAAAATCGTACCCGACGAGTAGTTATCGGGGCACTTAGAAAGCTTTTAGTTTGTACAAACGGTGAGTAAACTTATTATTATTATAAATTATCTAGAGTTTATTTTTAAATGCTCTTTATGTATTTTATGAAATGAAAACGAGATTAAAACGAGATTTTTGATATTTTACAAATAAATGTGACAAATAAAGATATATTGGGTTGATTATGAAATTGAGTAATTGGAGGCTGTTAACTGTCTTGAAAATTATATATTTTCTTTTGAATGGCTTATAAGATATAAGTATATGTGGCTATATTTTGTAAGTGTATTGGAAAATTTATGTAAGCTGTTTTTACTATGCAGGTTGGATAAATAAATAAAAGCCACGTTATATTGTCGAAATTTTATTAAAATTGGTAGGTTGGTCACTGCAGTGACAGGTTTTCGTGGATTGCCTATTAGAGGGGCACGATAAACCCAGTTATATAGTTACTCCGGTTGTAGAGGCGAGGAGGGTAACTCTTGGGGTAGTATTAGAGCTCACTTCACGTCGAACCCCCACGTGAATGTGTAACTCGGCCAACGCCAAGGAACGGCTTGTTTTAAAAATAAAAATGTGTTTCACATGTAAATGTTATAACAACCTTGGCGGACTCTGTTAGATGCCTCGGCCAAGGTATCCTCGAGGATTAGTTTTGGCTTGAGCCTTGTTTTTAATAAAAGACATAAGCCTTAACAATTGTTTTGGTAAATTACAAATATTTTATGGTTTAAGAAATAAATTGAAAACATTATGAAATGGTTCGTAATTTGTTGTTTAAACTTGCCTCCATTTTACTCGCCTCTAGATATTTATGATAATGTATGTTTACTCATTGGGATTGCAAAATCTCACCCACCTCATTTCTAAACATTTCAGGTCTGTGGTAGCTTGTAGATACCCTATTTTGTCGAGGATTCCAGTTGACATCTTTACCACACAGACAGTAGGTTTCTAGCACCAACACTGGGTGTATTTTGGGCCACTTGTCATTGTAACCATTATTGTACATTATAACTTAGTAAATTTTTGTATGTATGAATTTATTTTACTTACACATTGCAAAAGATTTCTTACACGTGTTTCTATAAATATTGTTTTATATAAAAATGTTATATTTTAATCAATATTTTGAATATTGATATTTGTCTATAAATTCTTTAAAAAAAATTTTGTTTGGATTTATTTGAGCCAGAAACGACCGGTAATTGTTTTTAATGGAATGTTTAACAACGATTGCTCATAGGAAAGGAAAGAAACTGATATGTAAGCCTTGCGGGGTTCCGATTGGCATTCCGAGTAATGAGTGTCAATCGGGACGTCGCGACGTGTCGCGACCCGAAACTCCCATCGAGCCCGTGACAACCGCCGCGACGTCTCGATAGGCACGCATTACCCCGAATGCTGATCGAAACCCCACAAGGCTTAGCATCAGCTTCTGCATCTCCCCAGTGAGCGACAGTTATTAAATCTCACATTTCAAAAAAAATCATAAGTCATTTCCAAATCAAAACAATAAAATATTACTTTCTGGCTCACAGGGGCATTTTCGTCATTTTTCTTCGAAAATACCAAAACTCGCCAAAAACATGGTGTAAAAGCTAAATATATTCATACATATTTTAAATTAAATAA
>NW_017234727.1:36539-38366 GCF_000208745.1 Theobroma cacao
CAAAAACATGGTGTAAAAGCTAAATATATTCATACATACTTTAAATCAAATAACTGAAGAATAAAATTACTTTTACAGTGACACGTGGGCCCCCAACTGACTAAGAAGATGTAGGGCTACGAACCCTTACTTTCTAAGATGCAACTCCGAGATTAATTCTCGTCTTAATCAACTATCAACAAATTGTCCTGAACCTGAAAAATGTATAGGAAGAAGGGTTGAGATTATGATTACATAATCCCAGTGAGTAAACAATTACCATCAAAAGCATCTAAAGCCGAGTAGATGGAGACAATATAGAAATGTTATATCTCAATAATGTTCATAACACAAATTTCGTTTCAATCTATACCAAACAATTTATTTTCATCAAAATTTCCCGACTTATGAATTTCTTAAACTTGGCCCCTGCCAAAATCATTCTCGCGGGTACCTTCGTCAAGGTATCCCACTGAGACCGCCAAGGCTGTTCAATGACCGATACCCATAAACATGTTTTCACATCTGACACACAGCCGTTCCTTGGCGTTGGCTAAGTCTCACTCTCACGTGGTGGCCCGAACGTGAGGTGCACTCAAATCATACCTCAGGAGATACTTCACCCAACATCTCACCCCGGAGGTAAGTATATAATTGGGTTACCGTACCCCTCTCATAGGCAGTCCACGGAAACCCCCACCACTGCAGTGATCGTTTAATATACCACCAGACCCATAAAAATTCCAGTAGCATAATATGGCGAATAAAATGTAATCCAGTCTACCGAGACCAATCTAAAACTATTCATATATTTCATGCCAACCCCAAAAATTTAGCCGTCATGCTACCATAGTGTCATAAGCCACAATTTCAATAACATATAAAATCATAAATTTCAACACAATCTCCATATACTCAATTTTCTCAAAACAATATTTGATTTCAAAACCAGTATAAATCTCATTTTTATTAAAAAACATTTTAATTGGAAAACATAATATTTTATAATTCAAACTCACCATTCAATAAAAACATCAAACACGTATAATTACTCTAGATATTTAAGACGATATATTATCCACTCACAGTTCTAGGAGTCGATGTACTCCTAATCCCAGTCTTCAAGCACAATTTTGGTACTTTTACCAGTGTAATTTGCTCACCACCTATCCACAATGTACAATACATAATTCACCACATCAATGCTTGACCATTATAAAATCAATTCAGGCTCGGTATATATGCATGATATGACATGCAACTTATTCGACTACCGCTTAAATGCGGTGCTGACCTAATTCGGCCTATTACCCTATTAAATTACTAACGCGTCCAATTTAATCTCAAATTAATTTTTTTCAGTTTCTATACCTCAATTGCACCCAAATTGACTTAATGTTTCTCAATGTGGTGCAAATTATCAATCCCGATAACAAATTACGAAAATACCCCTAATGGGTAAAACTTCGTATTTTTGCTCCGAAAATTTCCATTATTTTTCTAGACTCATAATTCATCATTATTCATCATAATTCCTCAAATAAACATCAAGATCATCAGCCAATATTCCCCTAGAAAATTCAGCCAATAATGGTAATGGAGGAAAATAAATTCTTTTCTTGTTGTTTTGTTCCTAAATATGCTAAACTAACTTAAAACACTAACATAACTTAAAATCAAATTAATCTAACAAGTTTCTCTCTCCTAACCCATTTTTTCAGAATTGAATTCATCCTCAAATCACATGATTCAACCATAGAAAATGATGGAAATGCATGGAATGATAATCTTAAGCTAAGCTTAGAAAATCATTAACCTTTAAACACTTTGATTACCTTAGAAAAATCA
>NW_017234727.1:38547-43560 GCF_000208745.1 Theobroma cacao
GCCAATAATGGTAATGGAGGAAAATAAATTCTTTTCTTGTTGTTTTGTTCCTAAATATGCTAAACTAACTTAAAACACTAACATAACTTAAAATCAAATTAATCTAACAAGTTTCTCTCTCCTAACCCATTTTTTTCAGAATTGAATTCATCCTCAAATCACATGATTCAACCATGAAAAATGATGGGAAATGCATGGAAATGATAAATCTTAAGCTAAGCTTGAAAATCATACCTTTAAACACTTGATTCCTTGAAAAATCACACTTTTTCTCTGAATTTTCTCACTCTAGGGTTTGTTCTTATTTCTCTCTCTCTCCTGCTGGTTTTGGCTGACCATCCCAATGAAGAATTCTGAAATTTTCAAGCCTCTTAATAGGCTTAATAAAATATTATTATTTTACTTACCTTTTGAATATTTTATTATTTTATTTTTTTCTAGCCATCTTTTTGACTTTCTTTTTCTACCACTCAATCCTCTTCACTTATCCATGTCTTCCATGAAATTTCTAGACTTTTCCAAAGTTTTGGTGGAGTAAAATTTTAAAAATTACACTTTTGCCCCCGTAAAGTGAAAAATTACATTTTTACCCCTAAAACTGAAAAAATTGCCCATAGACATATTTTTCATCCCTTATACTCATACCATTCTCCAATTTGTCAAATGTGATCTAAATTCTCTCAAAATCTCAAATTTTGTCCGCGATTGGAAAAATTACGATTTTACCCCTACACTCCAAAAATCATCAGAATTAAACTTTTTCACTTCTAAACCTCAAATCATACTCCAATACTCAAATCATACTCCAATAAGTCAAATGGGGTCAAAAAAAATCTTTTCTAAAAATTCTCATTTTGTCCCCAAGTGGCAAATGATCATTTTGCCCTTGAATAGTGAAAATTTCGGTTTGACTCCAAATTGATCCTCGAACTCCGAATTACCATTTTGAGTCATCCCTGAACTACGAAACTCTTAATTTCACCTTAAAATTCTTATTTGAATTAGTTCGAGAATTAATCGACTTAATGATACCATTAAGGGCAATATCGTCTTTTAATGATTCCTCGAACTTCCTAAATATACAAACATTTTATCGAGCATGTGAATGACATTATAATTATTTTACAAAGCAGGGTTTGACACGACGGTTGTCATGGGCTCGAGGAAGGTTCCGGGTCGTGACACATGCCTTCGAAAGCCTTGTTACTTGACTTAAATGGTTTTATAATCTTATAAATGTGGTTAAGTTGATTTTTTTTTTAATTTTGTTTAAAACATATCATAATTTGTTGTTTGCCTTAGGAAACATTTAGTGAAATTCGTCCATTGACAAGAAAAGTACATTTATAGCCACTCATACCTTTCGAAAGTCTTGTTACTCGCTTTAAGTGGTTTTATAAATTTATAAATGATTTAAATTGAATTTTTTTTTATTTTTTGTCAAAATAGATCATAATTTCATGTTTGCATTAGGAAATGTGAAGCGAAAGCCATCCATTGGTAAGGAAAGTCCATTTATAGTCACTCATGCCTTCGAAACCCTTGTTACTTGCTTTAAATGATTTTATAATCTTATAAATGATTTTTGATTGAATTGTTTTTTATTTTTGGTTAAAACATATCATAATTGGATGTTTGCCTCAAAAACTTGAAGCGAAAGTGATCCATTGACAAGAAAAGTTCATTTTTAGTCACTTGTGCTTGTGACAACCTAATTAATCACTGTAAATAGTTTTATAATCTTATAAATGATTTTAAGTTGATTTTTTTATTTTTGGTTAAAATAGATCATAATTGGATGTATACCTCAGGAAGCGTGGAGCGAAAGCCATCCGTTGACAAGAAAATTTCATTTATAGTCACTCATGCGTTCGAGAGCTTTATTACTAGCTTTAAGTGGTTTTAAAACTTTACAAATGATATTAAATTGAATTTGTTTTCATTTTTAGTTAAAATGTATCATAATTTGATGTTTGCATTGGAAAATGTGAAGTGAAAACCATCTGTTGACAAGAAAATTACATTTATAGTCATACATACCTTTGAAAGCCTTGTTACTCTCTTTAAGTGGCTTTATGACTTTATAAATGATTTTAAATTGAATTTGTTTCTCATTTATTGTTAAAACATAACAGAATTTGATGTTTTCAGTGGCAACGTGAAGCAGAAGCCATCCATTGACATGAAAAGTCCATTTATAGTCACTCATGCCTTTAAAAGCCTTGTCACTCGCTTTAAGTGGTTTTTTAACTTTATAAATAATTTTAAATTGATTTTTTTTAATTTTTCATTGCAATAGATCATAGTTTGATGTTTTCATTGGGTAACATGAAGCGAAAGTCATCCATTGACAAAAACAGTCTATTTATAGTCCCTCATACCTTTGAAAGATAAGTTACTCGCTTTAAGTAGTTTTATAACTTTATAAATGATTTTAAATTGAATTTGCTTTTCATTTTAGGTTAAAATAGATCATAATTTGATGTTTGCTTCAAGAAACATGCATCGAAAGCCATCCATTGACAAGGCCCATGCCTTCAAAAGCCTTATTACACGCTTTAAGTGGTTTCATAGCTTTATAAATAATTTGAAATTGATTTTTTTTCTTTTTTCATTACAATAGATCATAATTTTATGTTTGCATTGGGTAACGTGAAGCAAAAGCTATCCATTGATAAGAAAAGTCTATTTATAGTCACTCATGCCTTCGAAAGCTTAGTTGCTCGCTTTAAGTGGTTTTATAACTTTATAAATGATTTTAAATTGAATTTTCTTTTCATTTTGGGTTAAAATAGATCATCATTTGATGTTTGCCTCAGGAAACATGCATCAAAAGCCATCCATTGACAAGAAAAGTCCATTTATAGTCACCCATGCCTTTAAAAGCCTTATTACGAGCTTTAAGTAGTTTTATAACTTTACAAATGATTTTAAATTGAATTTGTTTTCATTTTTCATTAAAACGTATCATTATATGATGTTTGCATTAGGAAACGTGAAGCGAAAGCTATTCGTTAATGAGAAAACTCCATTAATAGTCACTCATTCCTTCAAAAGCCTTATTACTCGCATTAAGTTGTTTTATAACATTATAAATGATTTTAAATTGAATTTTTTTTGTTTATCGTAAAAATGGATCACAATTTGATGTTTGCATTGGGAAACGTGAAAGCCATCCATTGACAAGAAAAGTCCATTTATAGTCATTCATGCCTTTAAAAGCCTAGTTACTTATTTTAAATGGTTTTATAATCTCATAAATGATTTTAAGTTGGATTTGTTTTCATTTTTCATTAAAACAGATCATAATTAGATGTTTGCTTGGAAAACATGAAGCAAAAGCCATCCATTGACAAGAAAAGTCCATTTATAGCCACTAATGCCTTTAAAAGCCTTGTTACTCACAGTAAGTGGTTTTATAGCTTTATAAATGATTTTAAATTGATTTTTTTTTTATTTTTGGGTAGAACAGATCATAATTTGATGTTTTTCTGGGGAAACTTGAAGCAAAAGCCATCCATTGACAAGAAAAGTCCATTTTTAGTCACTCATGCTTGCAAAAGCCTAATTACTCGCTTTAAATGATTTTGTAATCTTTAAATGATTTTAAGTTGAACTTCTTTTAAAACAGAGTATAATTAGATGTTTGCCTCGAAAAATGTGAAGTGAAAGCCATCCATTGACAAGAAAATTCCATTTATAGTCACTCATGCCTTTAAAAGCCTTGTTACTCGCTTGAAAAGGTTTCAGAACTTTATAAATGATTTTAAACTTAACTTTTTTCATTTATCATTAAAACGGATCATAATTTGATGTTTGCGTTGAAAACAAGAAGCGAAAGCCATTTATTGTCAAGAAGAGTCAATTTATTGTCACTCATGCCTTTGAAAGCCTAGTTACTAACTTTAAATGGTTTTATAATCTCATAAATGATTTTAAGTTGAATTTGTTTTCATTTTTGGTTAAAACATATCATAATTGGATGTTTGGCTCAAGAAACATGATGCAAAAGCCATCCGCTGACAAAAAAGCCCATTTATACTCATTCATGCCTTCGGAAGCCTAGTTACTCACTTTAAAGCCACCCGTTGATATACGTGGTTACGATCACTTTATTTCTTCAATGTCAACCAACATCGTAGAAACTGCCATGGCTATGGGAATCCAGTGGAGGAGGACCTCCTAGATTGTTATTATGTGGAAGTGGGTCCACAAGTGATTACTATGTTTACCTACTCGAGAACCTTGAGAGTTTTAAACTCGTACTCTTTTGCATGGTGCAGAGTTAATGTTTGCTGCAGCTTCCCTATTTGCTTGCAAGCTTTCAGCGCTTTATAAGTTGATTTTGAGTTGATCTATGTGGATGTACACTATTATTTGTGACATGCCACTCATTTTGGGAGCGTGCGTACTTTTATACAATTATTTATATTTTTCATGGAAAAAGAAGATTTCGATGATTAAAATTTATTTTGCTATGCTTGATTTCGGCATTGTTTTGCCAAGGAAAGTATTACATTATGATTTATAACATCATTTTTACAAGGCACAAATACCCTACTTGTGATTTGGTTTCATTAGATTATCCTTTTATATTCTGGTTTTATTATTCACATTATCTGCTTTAAGCTTGTTTCCCATCTACACCCTACTCACAGTTGTCACAACCTAAATTTTGAGCTATGACCAGTGCATGGGCTCAGTTGGCATAGCCCACTAGGCCCGAGCAAGCCTCTTTATGAGATCCTGTTCCTCATTCCATCAATCATCTTTAAAACCATGTGTTGTAATTCTCAACGATGAATGTTTCAGTAATATTTTATAGCAACCAAATATTCAAATATTTGTATTATCTCAAAGTACTGTCGTTCATTGTCGTTTCATAAGGGCATCATCATCAATCAAACATATATATATACTTCATTTATAACATGACTATTAGTATTTTACATTACATATATGTGTACACAGATAAAAGACTCTCAACCATTAGCGGAGTGACTTTAAGTGAAG
>NW_017234727.1:43635-67785 GCF_000208745.1 Theobroma cacao
AATTAAGGGATTTTCACATGCCACAAAATCCATTCCTACCATATTGCACATCAAAGTGAACACATTGACAATAATCAAGTTTCTCATTATTCATTTCAATCACATATTATAATCATAAACTTTCTATCATATATACATATATAAACATATATAAACACGTACACCACCCCACTTCATTCATCGTCATGTGCACTCCCTACTCGCACATTTCAACATCATCATGTTTGTGTGCTCCCCCATCGCGCACAACTAATGCCATCATGTGCTCCCCCACATCATGCACATAGGCAATATCATCATCATCATTGTGTGCTCCCCCACATCACGCACAACTAATGCCATCATGTGCTCCCCCACATCGTGCACATAGGCAATATCATCATCCACACTCCCGCACCTAATCATCACCAACATGTGCACACCCGCATCGAGCACATGCACGGTTATAATTATCACACAATATTAATTATCAATGCACAACATATATATATATATATATATCAACATAATGTAGTAGTGCATGAATCCATAACAACCACATGCCACAACATAGAGACAATTTATTAAGGGCTTGTTCCCATGCATAATTTAATGAAAAGCCAAGTAAAATCATTTAAATGCTTCATCCCAACACATATGTATTTCCCAAAAACACTTTGATGCAAGTTCACTCATCGATATTTGTTGAATCTTTAATTGACTTTAACTTCGATTATTGCTTCAAACGGACATGTAAGGCCTCGTTAGAACCTATCACACACAATATAACCATAAAAATTATAACAACCCACAATTCTAATTATTAACCATCTCTAACCACCTAAAATCAACCCTAACTCATCTCTCACCTTGGTGGACTTATAGTTGAACTCATTTTCAAGAGTTTTCAAGCTACTATGGCAAGTCTCTCTTTCTCTCTCTAAAACTTTCAACTAGTGAGAGAAAGTGCTGAACAAAGACTTTTGATGATTTTAAGGTGAGAGAGTGAAAGAGCACAAAAGGTTATATGAAAAAGTGCTCAAAAGCATGAAAATTGAAGCTAGAGAGAGAAAGAGTTTGGAAGCTTTAAGGGAGGCTTTCATGGAAGATGAAGAAACGTGCGATGGGAGGAAGAAGAAAAAGAAGCTACTGGAAAAATGAGGAAGCTGCTGGAGAAATGAGATATTTATAGCCTAAGCTGATCCAAACTTCACTTAAATTACGAAAATGCCTTTAATAAGTTGGCTTTGTCTTCCTCCAATCCTTTATGCAATCTTTTTACTCTTTGGACATTGAGATAAAGTCCATAATAGTCTAGAAATACTTGGGTTCCGAACACTTAAAAATTTCTACTTGAGATGAAAAATGACCATTTTGCCCCTACCTTGGAAATCATCATCATTTCTATTTCCTTCATCATTTTATCCTTATTTTCATCATTCATTTAAGTCTTAGGCCTACTTAGGCCTTAATAATGTTTGTAATCATACTTCTTGGGGCTCACTAAGGAAATGATGAAATTACCCTAAGTCCATGATATCGCATCGACTTCTAGCTACAAGTCTATAAAGATCAAGGTCTCACAGAGCCGATGATCACTGAGTTTGTGAGACTCACCCCTTATCTCCCTTTTGCAGATAGTGATTGGCTTAGCGTGCATTCATCGACATTTATAGTCCACCGTGGATAGGTAAGGGCATTTCACAGCACTTTATTCCGAGTCGCTCCACTACTAGAGGTCAAGTCGTTTATAGCCAGATGTATTTGTAAATAATGTCACTATAAATGTGCAGTTGGATACTATAGACTTTAATGTATTCTTACTATTATAGTGAGTAAAGGAGAAGATGGCTTATTACAATTTATGTTCAATTCTAACTACAAAGAGTTGTATGGTTCAAAGTAATTTCATAGATTGATGACATGAATATGAAATAATAACTAAAGTTTCAATTAAGGCTTGTTCGGGACTTGGCGGGTTTTCCTGCAAGACGCGAACATTGGTAACGATCGAGAAGCAGTGGTTACAAAGTTGGTATCAGAGCCCTAGGTTAGTTAAGTCTTAGGATTTCCTATGTCTTTCAACGGAGTTGTTAGAGTTAGTGTAGAGTCCTGTCCTTGTACGTAAACTCTTATTCATCTAAAAGCCTACCTTTGTCTTAGTACCTAAGAGGTTAAAAATTAACACATGATTGTGTACTGGTTTTTGAGGTGCCTTTGTAACACAACACAACATGAGCAGCAGTGCGAAGAAAAGGAATGATTCTTGTAATACTGAAGAGGGATCAATGGAATCCACTGTTGGGAGCCGTTATGAGCAAGAGTGTGAAAGCCCAACAAGTAACCTGACTTGAATTCTTATTGGATGGATTCCCTTGGGAGGTGAAATAATATTTAAGAGCTGGCAAAGCCTTGAAAAGTTGGCACGTACTCCAATCGATCTTAAGGAAAAAGTAACCATCGAAAACTATCGTCCAAGGAAAGTATTTACCGTTCAGGATTTTTCTCCTAGTTGTGGGAGAGGTGCTACACCCGTTAGTCAGGAAGATTATGTGAATGAACAGCAAGGTGAGAATGATGTGGATGAGGAGGATCCTCAAGAGGCCAAGGACGATCCGAAAGATGACTCGTCAATGAGTATGAGTTCAAACAATAGTAGTTTTTAGTAAAGTCAAATGGTTTATTTGGAATTACTATGATTATGAGACTACGTTGATGTAGTTGTATTGAATTATGGTTGTGATTTATGTGTTTGAAGGATTTGAACCATGGTCGATTTTCATGTGGTTTGAACAAGTTAAGTAGTAGATAATCTAATGATTGGTTGAGTGTTTGAAATTTGTCATGCATTGTTGAATGGGATTAGCATTGGTAGGAGTATGTAAATCTTCTAATTATTTCTTGTGGAGTATGATTGCTGGTAAGAATGGAGGCATATAGTGCCATGATATTATAAGATGATAATTGACACAACATATACTAATGGAAGTAATTATGGAAAGAGGGAAAGATGAATTCCTGAATTAATAGTAATGTGAGCGTAAGGTGTAGACCAAGATAAACTATTTTCATGGCAATTTTAAGTTGAAAGTTAGTAAACTATTTGAGTTGCAAGACAAGAAAGATAATTAGTTGTGAATATTAAGGAATTGTGGGATACTATAAATAGTAAATAAGTATGTGAGTAGTGTTATGGACATTGTAAGTTCATTGCACAACATGGAAGGATGTCCTAAGGTGGGACTTACTTGATTGATGACAAAGTATTAAGAGATAACATGAGTTTAAAAGTATTGACTTGGCCTAGTGTGTATGATAAGCAAAAGAAAAGACACACATGCTTATGGAAATTGTGGTATAGGCTTAGAGAAAGCCATATGGTTGAGAATGATTAATGTAGTAGCCTTAAGGGTAGAAGAATTGCTTTGATAAAGTAAATTCCAGTAGCCACAGTGCCGCAGCATTGACCCTTCAACACTACAGTGTTGAAACTACCCAATTTCCAACAGCTGCAATGCTGTAATGTTGATTGCCTAGCGTCGCAACTCTAGGGACACCTCATGTCTAGAAGGCGTGAGCAAGTTGTGAATGGCATGATAAAGAATCGACAAGCTGAAATTTTATCATTGGCCTTAATATTGAGCTGAATTTTAAGAAATAAAGGAAACAAGAGAAAGCCTTGTTAAGGGCTAGGGAAAGAGTGAGTAAAAAGTTAGATGAAAGTATGAGACATTGATAAGGTAATATCAATATAAAGTGAAGAAATTGGGAATGAAGGATTACAAGGTTAGTATAGAAAATGAGCTAATATAAAGCAATGCTATAAGGATTTGTAAATTTTATTTTGAGATAGTTGAGGGATTAATGAACAAATAATTAATTAAATGTTCGAAAATGCATCAAAGTTTTAAAGAGGATGTACCAAACTACATGTGGCAAGAATGATAGTTAATATTACTTTGGAATATCTTATATGCATGATGATGCAATGTGGTATTTGGAACTTGCAAAGGAGCCTAGTGGCTAAACAACGAGTTATGTGGTCATATGTTGTGAGACATAAGCTTAAGGTGGGTATTCACAAGGAAATACTCAAGAGGAATCTTGTCAAGCTCGACCTTATAAAATACTTGGCATGTCATTCATGTGATTGACAATATACTTGCATACTTGGAAAGCCCCAAAAAATTATCAAAAGTCGGTAGTGTACCTAGTGGTGCAACTAAGTTAAGCCTCGAACTAGACCAAATAGAGGTTTTAAGATGAAATTGATAATTTTAAGACCCAGAATGACTTAAAATGGTGATTCGGAGTTTGAGGACCGATTTGGAGTCAAATTGAAATTTTCATGATCTAGGGGTAAAATGGTCATTTTGCCACCCGAGGTTAAGATGTGAGTGTTGGATGAAATTTTTGACTAAGATTGATCATTTGGAGTATAATTTGAGTTTGAAAAGTGAAAAATTTTAATTTCGACATTTTTTCGAGCATAAGGGTAAAATAGTCATTTTACCACCCTAGGGCCAAAATGGTAATTTTACACCACCCAACACTTGTCTAGCACATAGATTTTACCCAATATTATCATGGATAATTGAGGAAATTTAAGTGGTGGAGAAAGATTGCTTAATGGGTAAGTATGACACATGGACCAATGGAATGGTGACATGTGTCAAATTTTCATCCATTAAATAATTGGCTTAAAAATCAGCACATAAACTCTCCCAACTCATTTCTCTTGGCCGGCCAAAGGAAGAAAAGGGAAGAAAAGAAGAGGAACAAAAACCTAGCTAAGAAATTTAAGAGAAATTCACAAAATTTCAAAGAATCAAGTGACAAAAGGTAAAATTTCTTGATTTTGACTTGTGATCTACCTTTCCCATGCATTATTTTGCATTTTCCATGGTTGAATCACATGGTTCATGATGGGTCTCTTGTTGGCTGGACATGGGGGGATGAGTTTTGATGCTTTATTTGGTTAGATTTTAAGATATGTTAGTGTTTTTATTTAGTTAATGATGTGTAGCATGAAAAACCAACAAGAAAAATTCATTTTCTCCTATTACCCCTCATTGGCCGAATTTTTCATGTGGAATATTGATGATGATTTTTATTTTTATTTCAAGTGAATTGATGAGGAAATGATGAATTGTGGTGAGAAAATTGAGTAGGAAAAATTATAGTATTGATGCACCCATCATGGCCGAAATTCCCAAGGGAAAATGTGAAGGTGATGTTGCTAAATTTTATGCTAGTGGATTTGTGATTGATGGTTTGGAGAATTGGAAGAAAAATAGAGTTAATTGGAGTTGAATTGGCCAATTAATTAAGTGATAGATCGAATTAGGCGAACATCGTGTTGAGACGATAATCTGAACAATTTGCATTCCATTTCATGCATCCATATAGTTTTATAATGGTTTAGCACCAATGTGGTAAATTGCTTGATTTTGCATCATGTCTAGGTGGTGAATCCTCCGCTAAGGGCAAAGAAATTGTACTCGAGGATCGATAGTCAAAGTACTCTAGAAATTTGACTCCCGAAATAGTGAGTAACCTTACTATCATTTTAATTATCTAAAGTGATTTTTATCCAATTTTGTGAATTTTATGGAAAATGAGTTGAATGGTTAATTTTTAGGTTTTATAAACAAAATGTGTTTAAATGAAAGGATTTTATAAATTGTCTTGAAATTGAATGATGGCTTTAAAAATAGAGTAACCAGAGACCACTTGATGTGTTGTAAATTTATGGTTCTAATTGATGGCTTATGATAATATGTTGGCATGACTGGCTGGAATTGTGGTTTGTGAACTGTATGAATTATTCTGTTTTACATTTACAGGCTGGGTAGTATAATATTAGTCATGTCATGCTGTCAAAATTTTCTTGTATGGTGGGTTTAGCTTGTTGCAGTAGGCGGGTTCTGTGGACCAGCCTATTAGAGGGGCACAGAATCCGGTTATATATGTACCTTGGTCGGTGAGGCGCGTAGGGTATCTCCTGAGGTATGGTTAGAGTTCACGTCATGCCGAACCACCTCGTGATGATGAACTCCACTAAAGCTAAAGAACAGCTGTGTTTTTTTTCAAACTAAAAATATGTTTATTGTACATAACTTTTTAACAGCCTTGGCAGACTCGGTTAAATGCCTCGACCAAGGTATTCCCGAGAATGATTTTGGCAAGAGCCAAGCTTTTAAGATACTCATAAGCCATGTTGACTATTTAAATGAAATGAATGTTTGTGTTATGAAATACATATTTAGATGGAATATTTTAATCGTCTCATTTACTCGACTTTAGATATTTTGAATGATGTTTGTTTACTTACTAGGATTATATAATCTCACCACCCTCCTTTCCACCCATTTCAGGCACAGATTAGGCTGTAGATAGTTGTTTTTCATCGAGGGCTACCATTGGAGTTGCATCCTCTAAACTGTAGGTTCACAGTCTTCTTCACTTTTTGTTATTCGGGGGCCCACTTGTTATTGTAAATTAAATTAAATACTCTGGCTTACTGTATTACAGTATGTATGAATTTATTTTGTTTTTACGCTGTAAAAATTATTTACATATAACTCTAAAAATAATATTTATAAGAAAATAAAATATTTTATTGAATTTTTTTATTTTTTATTATATCCAAATAATCATAATTTCATTTTAAATGAAGGTTCTAGACGTTTAAACTTATATTTGATTATGAATTATGTGTTTTGTACTCGTATACTACATTTTTATCTGGTTTTGAAATTTTTGGAAAAAAATAACCAAAATACCCCTAAGAGACAAAAAAATTATTTTTTTATTGTTTTGGCTTGGAAATAGCTTATAATCTTTTAAAATATGATATTAGCAATTGCTACTCGCAAGAGAGGTGAGAAAACTATATTAAAACCTTGCGAGGTTCCGGTTGGCATTTGGGATAAGAAGTGTCTATCGGGACACCGCAACGGTTGTCACGGGCTCGAGGAGAATACTGGGTCGTGACAAATCCTATTATGAATTGTCACGACCCAAATTCTGGGCCATGACTGGTGCATGGGCCCAATGGACGTAATCCACTAAGCCTAAGCAAGCCTATTAATCTAGCATGTTTATCACTTCATCATAAATTGCTAAGTCACATTTCATAACTTACAATCAAAATAATACTACACATTGCCATCTCATACTGGCATACTAAACAAGTGTATATACATTGTCTACAACATGTATCTTAACAATTACATTAGGTTAGTCTATACACAACAAAATAATACTTGACTTCCAACGGAGGGACTCAGACAAATGTACAACTACTGAATGCCGAGACACCTACCAAAAGATGGATACAAGTCTACAAGGACACCTCGTCCTAGTTACCGATTGCCTCGTGATATAAAAACATGAAGTTGAAAGTGGTGAGTATAAACCTAGTGAGTGAACAAGGAAGGGAACAAGCAACAACAAGGGAGAATTTAAAATCATGATGCACTTGTTTCAAAACAATGCAATTTAGTTCCATTCATATTAAAAACCCATCATCAAGCCCTTAAATGATCAATCATTTGAAAATCATGAACCCATACATAACGAACCATTTGAAGAATGAAAGCTTCAATGATACGCAAGCAAGTCAAATACGACAACAAATCTTCGCTGCAGTGGAAAGGCATTCTCGCTACAATGTAGCTGCAGCGAGAATGAATTTTCATTGCAGTGACGATGGGATTTAGTTATTAGCCAAACGAGGGTTTCTCAACTGATCGAGGGTTTCTCACTAAACCTCCTCATTTTAAACTTAACTCATTTAGTCCTTAATGTTGGAAGTCCATGCTCAAATATGGTAGCAAAGAAGTGAAAAATAGGGCAGCAATTGGATAAGATAGGAGACAAAACAAAAAGTTTTTCGCTGCAGTGAGATTGAATCTCGCTGCAGCGAAATTGTAACCCAGAAACGAAAAGTTTCTCGTTGCAACGAGAATGAATTTCGCTGCAGCGAAATTGTAACCCAGAAACAGAAAGTTTCTAGCTGCAGCGAGAATGAATTTCGCTACAGCAAAAATGCATACTCATTGCAGTGAGTTTCCATTTAGTCTACCCTCCAAACCAGAGAGTTTCTTGTTGCAGCGAAAATGATTCTCTGTCACGACCCGGAACTCCCATCGGGCCCAGACAACCTCTACGACATCCCGATAGGCATTTATTACCCGAAATGTCGATTGGAACCCTGCAAGGCTTAGCATCAACTTCCGCATCTCCCTAGTGAGCGACAGTTATTAAATCTCACATTTCAAGAAATCATAAGTCGTTTCCAAATCAAAACAATATAATATTATTTTTTGGCTCACAGGGGCATTTTCGTCATTTTTCTTCAAAAATACGAAAACCCGCTAAAAACATGGTGTGTGGGTGAAAAACAAATGTTTCATAATTAAAAGTAAATTTAGATGTCTAAAATAATTATTTGAAATGAAATTATAATTGTTTGAATAAAATAATAATATTTTACTTTCTAAAAAAAAATATTTATAGAAAAATCCGTAATTAATTTCTGTAGTGTAAAAGCTAAATATATTCATACGTACTTTAAAGTAGATAACTGAAGTATAAAACTACTTTTACAGTGACACGTGGGCCCCCAACTAACCAATAAGGTGCGAGTCTGTGAACCTATAATTTTGTCGATGCAAGGCTAACTTAAGTCCTTGATGCAATCGGCTATCTACTGGCTATCTCGAGCCTGAAATGTGGGGAATTGAGGGTGGTGAGATTATGAAATCCCAGTGAGTAAACAGACACTATCTAAACTATCTAAAGGCGAGTAAATGGAGACGAATTAAAATATTTTTTTTCCAATATATGTTTCATAGCATGAATATTCAGTTTACTCAATTAATCAACATGGCTTATATATCTCACAAAACTTGGCTCTTGCCAAAATCATTCCCGGGGATGCCTTGGCCTAGGCATCTGACTGAGACCACCAAGGCAGTTAAATGTCTTTACATCCGAAATTCTAGCCATGCCTTGGCGTTGACTGAGTCTCACTCTCACGCTGTGGTCCACGTGAAGTGCACTCAAATCTTTACCTCAGGAGATACTTCATCCAACATCTCCCATCGGAGGTAAATATATAATTGGGTTACCGTGCCTCTCTCATAGGCAGTGCATGGAAACCCCTACCACTGCAATGACTATGGATTATTTTATCTACCACCTGATTTATAAAATCTTTTTCTGCATGACATGGCAATTTATCGCAACCTAGCCTCTCAAGGCTGAATACACAGTGCAAATAATTCTAACACCAAAATTAGTTTAGCCATTCATGCTCATTTATTGTCATAAGCCATTCAATTTAAAACCATAAATTTACAACACAAGCAGGCAGTCTCTAATTACTATATTTTCAAAACCAGTATTCAATTTTCCAGAAAATTTATAAAACATTTTATAAAATCACAATTTCTCCTAAAACATAGCAATTTACCATTTAAACCCATTTTTTATAAAATCACACAATTGTATAAAACTACTCTAGATAATTAAGACGATAATAAGGTCACTCACAGTTCTAGGAGTCGATGTACTCCTAATCCTAGTCTTCAAGCACAATCTCTGTACTTTGACCAGTGTAATTTGCTCACCACCTATCCACAATGTACAATACATAATTCACCACATTAATGCTTGACCATTATAAATCAATTCAGGCTCGGTGTATATGCATGATATGATATGCAACTTATCCGACTACCGCTTAAATGCGATATTGACCTAATTCGGCCTATTACTCGATTAAATGACAATTGTGTCCGATTTGGCTCCAAATTGCTCCATTTCATTTCTAATACCTTAATTCACCAAACATTATTCAAATAACACCAATTTCAGCATCAAAACCCTCGCATTCCTTCATGGAAAAATTCAACCATTATTGTGCACTAACACCGTGATTTTTCCTACTTAATTTTTCTCACCATTATTCATCATTTTCTAAGCCATTTTTCTTGAAATAATAGCAATCCATCACCCACACACATCAAGGAAGATTCGGGCATGAAGATTCATGGGAAAAATAGATTCTTTTCTTGTTGTTTTGCTTCTAAATATGCTAAACTAACTAAAAACACTAACATATCTTAAAATCAATTCAATCCAACATCTTTCTCTCTTCATACCCATTTTGACCAACCATGAATTCATCATGAAAACATATTTAACCATGAAAAATAAGGAGAAATGCTTAAGGAAAATATATTTCAAGTTTAAGTTGAAAAATCCTACCATTTTCACTTGTTTTCCTTGATTTTCCACACTTTTTCTCTTGAAATTCTTCACCTAGGGTTTGTTCTTCCTTTCTTTCCCTTTCTTCCTTGCTTGGCCGAATATTTGGAGAGATAATGGGTTGATTTATGCTGATTTTTAAGTTAAATAATAAAATATCCTAAGCTTGACACTTGTCATTTTCTTATTGGTCTATTTGTAATTTCTTAACTATTAAGCTTTCTCTCTCCACCACACATTATTCAAGGGTCAAAAATGATGATGGGTGAAGACCTTGTGCTGGAAAAATGCTCTGGGGGTGCAAAATTATCGATTTGCCCCCGGGATGGCAAAATTACCATTTTACCCATGTACTCCAATTTATACCGAAATTAAAATTTTTCACTTCCAATACTCAAATCATATTCCAATAAGTCAAATGGGGCCAAAAAAATCTTTTCTAAAATTCTCATTTTATCCTCAAATGGCAAATGACCATTTTGCCTTTAGATAGTGAAAATTTTGGTTTGACTCTCAATTGATCCTCAAACTCCGAATTACCATTTTGAGTCATCCCTAGACTGTGAAACTCTTAATTTCACCTTAAAATTCCTATTTGAACTAATTTGAGGCTTAATCGACTTAATGATACCATTAGGGGCAATATCATATTTTAACGATTTTCTCAAACTTCCTAAATATGCAACCATTCTATTAAGCATGTAAATGACGTCGTAATTATTATTATTTTTTTAGAATAGGGTTTGACATTCTACTTGCAGTGAGAAATAAGGCACCAATGAAAAATTTGCCCTTCTTCCCAAAGAAACACCACCTTGCTTAAATGTCCAAACCAACATGGAAAGCATAACAATTTTCCACAATTTAACATGTCCAGTTTCACATTCATTACAACCATATACCATAACTCATTAATTTCCTATATCACACATATTTACTTATGTATATATGTATACGTATACCTATCATCATCATGCACACCATCCCATCATCATCATCACCAGCTCATGCGTACTCCCTACTCACACATGGCTGGGTCATCATCGAGTTATGTGCACTCCCTACTCGCACATAACCGGGTCATCCTCGGCTTATGCGCACTCCCTACTCGTATATAGCCGAGTTAATGTCATTACACAACAATATATTCATATATATATATATATATATCAGCACAATGTGGTAGTGCATGTATCGATAATAGTCACATGTCACAACATAAACTATTTCTCAAGAGCTTGTTCCCAAGGCACTCATTTTTAAGAAAAGTTGTATAAAATCATTCAAACACTTTGTACAAAATAGTCACATTCCTAAAATAGTTTTGATAGGTAGTCCACTCACCGATTTATTGTTGAGCCTTTAGTTGACTCTATTTCCCCTAATGATCCAATTGGAAGGATGGGACTTCATTAGAACCTAGGATCACATTAGCATAAGCAATAGGTCAATTCACACACTATGAACCCTAAAAGCTATCTCGTAGCTAGCTTTCAATTGCCACATTAAATGGCCATCTATGTTCACTATCTTAATCACTAAAAAAGTAATGAACATACTCAATAATAAAATAGCTCTTAATCTAAATTACTAGCCATTATTCACAGCTAAAAATCAAGCTTGGTTCATTACTCACCCTAGGGTTCCTTTGTAGTTGAATTCTCTTCCAATAGCTTCCACACAAATGGGGTAATTCTCTCTTTCTCTCTCTAAAATGCCCAACTAGTGAGAGAAAGTATGGAAATAAGATTTTTCAAGGGTTTTAAGGAGAGAGAATGGAAGAATACAAGGGTTCTAGTCAAAAGGGCTCAAAGGTATGAAAACTAGAGCTAGAGAGAGAAAATCATGCAAGCTCCATATCAAGCTTCCATGGAGGTTGGAAGCAACGTGAAAGAGAAGAAGAAGAAGAAGACAAGTTGCTGGAAAATGGGAGAAGAAGCTGCTGGAAGAAAGATGGTTATAGCCAATCTTATCCATTCCCTTGAAATTACCAAAATACCCCTCCACTAATTAACTTACTCTCCTCCAACCCTTTGTCAAATCTTTTTGCTCTTTTGTCATCGGGACAAGATCCATAATGGTCTAGACATACTCGGATTCATGAAAACTTAAAATTTTAACCCGAGGTAAAAAATGACCATTTTGCCCCTATCATGAAAATCATCAAAATTTTGGTTTTCTTTCCATTTTACCCCTAATTTCACCATCCATTTATGCCTTAGTCCTACTTAGGCCATAATATTGTTAAAAATCTTACTTTTATGGGCTTACTAAGGAAATGACGAAATTACCCCTGATTAGGGATATCGTGTATACTTCCCTTTACGAATCTATAAAGGTCAAGGTCTCACATGAATCTTGTGAAAACAAGCACTAAATTGTGTAGTTACAAAAAGGAAGCTATAAGGTGAAAGTGGATACTTGCAATGACATTGAGAAGTCTTGAGTAGAATCTTATTTCAAGTTTTGCAATTACAAGCATCGATTGTGTAGATGCTAAAAGGGAAATAATGACCAATTGGTATAAAGGAATAATATAAAAGATGATTGAAGATAACCATGATAATGAAGCTGGTTAATGAAAATTCCCTAATGTAGGAATTGAAATTTGAAAATGCATGAGGTGCACATGACTCAAATGAATCTAAGTCTTAAGTGACTAACTAATATCGAAATGCAATAAGGATGTAATATATGTTGGAAGTATGAAAGATAATTGAGAAATAAAGGCAACTTTTAGGAATTGTGGTATTGCATAAGACATAATGATCAAGTAAAGATGAATCTTGAAGGATGAATAAGATTGTAAGCATACACGGATACTGAATTGTAATTTGTTGAAAATGATATTTGGCAATTAAGATGTGGTTAATGACATTGTGATGCAAGGATACATGGTATAATGAAACTTAGGCTTATGATTGGAAATGATAAGAAAAGAGTATAATCATGTAAATTATGTGAAGTTATGCATAGGCATAATGAGAATCCATATGGATTACGTAAGAGATAACTTATGGTAAGATGTAAATTGAATGGTAACTTAAACCTCCAAAGGATAATCTGGAATTGATTATACCCTAATGTTCATAGATTAAATATAATCTATGGGAATGAAATTGAAAGGTAAATTTAAAATGCCGAAATTGAGAAAAGCAAAAAGGGAATCATGTGTTAGAAGAATTATTATTAATGATTTGAGACTTGAACTCAATATGTTTGATGAGTTGTATAGATGATACAATGATAAGAGATACGATAAAAAATTGAGTTATGTTGATGTAAGGAAATTTTGAAGTAATAGTCAAAGAAAGAATATCAAGAAATGGAATCTATAATGTGGTTAAGCCATACAAGATGGATTAATATGATTGGAGAGGTAAAAAGTAATGAAGTGCTATGTCATAGGTATATTAGACTCTCTACAAGGCAATAGTGCAATGGATGGAGAATAAATGGTGATAGTACTATAATGTGAGTGTTTGGAGGAATTGATCAAGAAAGATAAAATTTAATTTTGTTAATGATGATCAAAAAGTTCTAAGTCATAATAATGATATCATATTTTGAGACATGAAGGATTAAAACTAATGAAAAGAATTTTATGGTGAATGAAAGAATTACAATTAAAGTTAAAGATTGGCAAGTGAGTTGCCCTTCCGTAAGATGTAAATCTCATTGGTTTAAGAATGATGTAGAAATTTGAACCTTGGAATGTGTAATTTACGGAGAAATTAAGAGGATTTGAATTGCCTAGAAGCAAGGTAAACATGAAGTATGTGGGAATAATTGAAGGCTTAACCTCCTCTAATGTTGAAAATCTGTACAGGAATGAATATGGCATGTTATAATGCAATAAGCTATATAATAGTGTATGGGGATAAGATGAATGAATGTCGAGAAACCTAACAAGAAACGAAGTAATGAGATGGTGATATGGTATACATAAGTAAGCATGATTTGTGATCCAAATCGGTATGATTGAGATGGAGTTATGTGTAAAGTTAATAATGGAGCTAAAGTCATACTTGGGATCTTAATGATAAGAGAGAACAGTTGTGAAGAGTACTGTTGTTTTGATGCAAAGATGATAATAGACATAAGTAAAGTGTTCTAGTCGAACTGAAAGTAAACGAGAGGGATAAATTAAAATCCCTATAAAGGAGGGAATGAAATAAAATCATGGAGTGAAATTAATAGCTTGACACTAACGTGAATTTGAGGATGAATTCTATTTAAGTGGGGGAGACTATAACACCTCGTACCTTCATATAGAAGCCAATAAAACCTTATCAATAAGACGAAGGGTCAATTGACATAAATTTAAGTGTCAAAGAGCAGTGATGGGTGAAAATAATATTTTGAAATAAAATATTTCACACTCGAAGAAGTAATAATTAAATAATAATATTTTTATTGAGAATGAATTAACGAGTTAAAAGGCGATTTGGAAGTGAACCGGAGCAAAGTGAGACACTTTAAGACCCAAGGACACAAGTGGAGAATTTTGAATAAAATAATAATAAAATATTAATATTTTAATCTGTTATCGAAATTAGTCATGAAGGAGGAATATATGGCTAATCTAAGTGGGGGAGAAGAAATAAGAAAGAATTTCGAAGAAAAATAACATAAGTGGGGCTCGTGTGCCTTTATTTAATAAAGCAAGAACGGGTGAGTCTATATTTATATATTATGGTGACGCCTTGGTGAATTGCAAATTTGATATTTTATTTGTACAAGTGTAAAGGAAGAAAGATGGAAGGAAATTGGAATTTAAAAGAAATAATTACAGGACCAAGTTGTAAAGGATGAAAAGTATGGAGGGTCGAATGGTAAATAAGGAAAAAGTTGAGGACTTATGTTCAATTACAATATTTGAAGCTAAATGGAAATTAACTAACCAAGGAAAGTTAGATTATGTGGGATAATGAGATGTGCATGTAAATTCACTATTACATGCAAATGCTAGCATGTAAAAAGGAGAAGTTAGTAGGAAACATGTGGGACCCCCACCATGTGAAGTAAAAGGAAGAATAAGCCTAAATCTATTTGCATGTAAAGAGATTGGTGCATTAGGTGGCCAAATGGGGAAAGGAAAATATGGGATGTGTGTGACTTAAATAGATGAATGAATGACCAAATAAAATATATGGTCAAGGTGGTGCATGTAATAGGATTGGAGGAATAAGGTGGTGCATGAAATAAAAAATAAATGAAGAAAATATGGGAGAGTGAAGATGGCGGATGGAGAAGTTTAGAGAGGATAGATAATGGGCCAATGAACAAGGGAGGAAATTGGTGGATGAAGAACCATTGTTTGGCAAAATGGCCAAATGAAAATAAAGGAAAATTGGTACATGTGTTGTGTTTGATTCCAAAGGGTGGCCAAATGAATAAATCAATAGAAAGGTGAAAGAAAAGAAAAATGGCCTTGGTGAGACTTGAGCGAGCCGACCATTAAAAGAAGAAAAGAAAGAAGAGAGAGCTTTGAAAAACTCCACCCAAGAGGAAGAAAAGAGAGAAATCAAAGGAGGGCTTAGTTTTGGGAGAAGACCCAAAGAACCCGTGAGGTTTTCTTCCTCCATCTTGTAGAGTCTTGACATTTCACTACCCAAGGAGTCTTCAACGTGCAAGAGAGAACCGAGGAGTGTTGATGGAGGTGTAAAGCTTGGTTTCAAGATACAAGAGAAATAAGGTAATAATTGTGGTTTTAGCTTGAATAATCTTTGAAAATGGGTTGGTAACTATAAGAAATGTTTTGTGGCAACAAAGATTGGCTTGATTGGAGAAGATTTAGTGACATGCAAGCTATCAAAACCGTGGATGCATGGTGGATTCAAAGTGAAAGAGAAATTGTAAGCATAATGCTACGTTTTAAGTCCTATGGTTGGTGAAATCTTTGAAGAAATAATTTGTGAATTATGTTGGCAGCTTAATGAGTAAAGTTTTGGAAGAACATTGAAATGCATGTGCGGATCAAGCAACCTTAAAGGTAAAAATGAATAATGCTTTAAGTACAGTTGAGAGATCTTGAGAAATGGCTATTGTTGTGTGGTTGGAATCTTGAAAGGTGCATTGTGAGGAATAATGGTTGTTGAAAGAATCTAAAGTGCATGTGCTCATTGGAAATGTTAAGTTTTCTTGGAATGTAATTTGAAAGAAATAAGGAGGAATAATGTGGATGGAGGATTGAGAAATAAAGCATTGAAAGTTAGGTAGATAATGTGCATGTAAACTTGGAAATAATTGAGTGAGATTGGAATGATTGTTGCTGCCATATATGAGGTTAATATTATGAAAATATAAGATAGATTTGGATGACAATTACTTGGAAAGGTTGAATTGGGCACTTAATGTTATAAATAAGTTGCCGGTACATATAATATAAAGAATTACGCAAGCAAAAGATATGAATTCCTTTAATAAAAATATGTCAAGATGTGTATGAATATGCAAAGGTTAAGTGAGAAAGAAAGGTGAATCTAGCATGATGTAAGTAATTAAAACGATGATTAATGTTTGAATGAGAAAGAAAATGGGAAGAGATATAAAAGCATAAAACTAAGAATGTGGTACATAAGGCAACAAATATGAATGAATTTGTGGTGACATTCACTAAATATATTGAGTTAACTTGCTACTAGGAAGTGTAAAAGTGAGGAAGGTTTGCCGTGGTGGCGTACCGGAGGTGGTAACAGGCGACCGACAAGTAACATTAGCTAGAGACGCACCCGAACCGATAGCGACATAGTGTCCCGCTATTGTAAGGTGAGTTGGGGGTGTCTATTTCAAAAGATCTATACTTTATATAATGTTATACGTTTAATAAACGTTGCTAGTTTTCTTTAAATGCAATTGTGGATAGCATGAGTTGTTAGCCTCGATAAGCGATTTTAAAATGGATTTACAATGATTTATGCACTGCTATTATGGAAAACATGAGCTGGTAGAAAACATAGGAAATTGTGGATGCAAGTTGATTTGGAAATTGTTTGTGTAGACTATATATATACATATATGTAAAGTGTTTTAGAAACCGGGAAACAAGCCTTTTTGCACTGTTTTGCATCAAAAATCCGTGCCTTGTATCTTTATGTGACGTGCATAGTTAAATGACTTAAATGCAAACTTTTGAGAACCGATTTTAGTCTGATCTTTGTACAAGTGTTTACACCATGCCTTTTGTAAAACCCGACCCTATAAACACATGTCATGACATACATGCACTGAGTAACATGTTATTACGCTAAGAAAGTCCTAAGAATAGACGAAACCCGGTATTGTACCTAACGGTACACTTGAGTTGATTTAACCTCGAACTAATTCAAATAGGAATCGTAGGATGAAATTTAATATTTTACAATCCAGGAATGACTAAAAATGATTATTCGGAGTTCGAGGAATCATTAGGGGTAAAATTGAAAATTTTGATGTTTAAGGGTAAAATCATCATTTTGCCACCTAAGATAATAATTTGATAATGGAGTGAAATTTTTGACCAAGATTAACTATTTGGAGTATAATTTAATGATAGGAAGTGAAAAAGTTTAATTTTGGTGATTTCTGGAGTGTAGGGGTAAAATCGTAATTTTGCCACCTGTGAACAAAATTTGAGATTTTAAGAGAATTTAGATCAAATTTGACAAATTGGAGAATGGTATGAGTATAAGGGATGAAAAATATGTCTATGGGCAATTTTTCAATTTTTGGGGCAAAAATGTAATTTTTGACTTTTACGGGGGCAAAAGTGTAAATTTCAAAAATTACTCCACCGAGACTTTGGATGAGTCTGAGAATTTTATCTAAGCTATGAATATATGAGACAAGTGTATGGTGAAAATTTGGAAACAAATGGATGAAATTTTAAAAATGGGCCAATGGGAAAGTGACATGTGGCATTTTTTAATGATATAATATTATTTTAATGAAAAGTCAGCCCATTTAAACCCAAATTTTAAGTGCTGGCCGGCCATAAGGAAGAACAAGAGAGGAAATAGAGAGGAAAGGAAGAAAAAAAGAAAAACCAAAGAGAAACAAGAAAATTCAAAGGGAAATTCGCGGTTTTCGACCGTTTACGCGTCTAACGGTAAGATTTTTCGATTTTAGCTTGATTTCTACCTTTCCTATGCCTTTATTTCCATTTAGCATGCTTGAGGAGAGAGATCAAAAAGTGATATCAAGGGCTGGACGAAATTCTAGGGGAGAGAAATTGAAATTTTTAGGTTTTGATTTTTAGTTAAATTGATAGTTTTAGTTAGTTAAATGTGTTTAGAAATTAAATTGGGCAAGAAATCATTAAATTTTCACAATACCCACTCTTGGCTGGATGCTCAATGCTGTACAATGATGATGAATTGATTTTATTCTAAGGGAAATGAAGAGAAAATGATGAAAAACGATTAAACGTGATAGAAAAACAAAGTAGAAAATTAACCGAGTTAATGTCCCATTTTTGGCCGAATTTTCCAAGGAAGAGAGTGAGCTGATTTTGGTGATTTTAGAGGAATATTGGCTGATAATTAATGGTTAGAAATGTTGGAGAGAGAATGGGACAATTTAGAGCTAAAATGGAGCGCGTTAGCAATTTATCGGGTAAAGTGCCAAAAATAGGTTAATACCGCGTTTAAGCCGTTTTTGGCTATTGCATTTCATACCATGCATTAGTATAGGATTTAAGTCAAATATATAGTGATTTAGCATTAATGTGATGAATTGAGTAAATTTTTGCAATGTGTCTAGGAGGAGAGCCTTCAAGTAAAGGTAAGAAAATCGTACCCGATGAGTAGTTATCGGGGCACCTAAAAAGCAATTAGTTTGTACAAACGGTGAGTAAACCTATTATTATTGTGAATTATCTAGAGTTATTTTAAAAATGCTCTTTATGTATTTTATGAAATGAAAACGAGATTAAAACGAGATTTTTTATGTTTTAGAAATAAACATGACAAATAAAAACATTGTCTTGGTTATGAAATTGAGTAATCAGAGGCTGTTAACTGTCTTGAAAATTATATATTTTCCTATGAATGGCTTATGAGATATAAGTATATGTGGCTATATTTTGTAAGTGCATTGGGAAATTTATGTAAGCTGTTTTTACTATGCAGGTTGGATAAATAAATAAAAGCCACGTTATACTGTCGAAATTTTATTAAAATTGGTGGGTTAGTCACTGCAGTGACGGGTTTTTATGGACTGCCTATTAGAGGGGCACGGTAAACCCGGTTATATAGTTACTCCGGTTGTAGAGGCGAGGAGGGTAACTCCCGGGGTAGTATTAGAGCTCACTTCACGTCAAACCCCCACGTGAATGTGTAACTCGGCCAACGCCAAGGAACGGCTTGTTTTAAAAATAAAAATGTGTTTCACATGTAAATGTTATAACAACCTTGGCGGACTCGGTTAGATGCCTCGGCCAAGGTTTCCCCGAGGATTAGTTTTGGCTTGAGCCTTGTTTTCTTTTATAAAAGACATAAGCCTTAACAATTGTTTTGGTAAATTACAAATATTTTATGGTTTAAGAAATAAATTGAAACCATTATGAAATGGTTTGTGATTTGTTGTTTAAACTTGCCTCACTGTTACTCGCCTTTAGATATTTATGATAATGTCTGTTTACTCATTGGGATTGCAAAATCTCACCCACCTCCTTTCCAAACATTGCAAGTCTGTGGTAGCTTGTAGATAACCTATTTTGTCGAGAATTCTAGTTGACATCTCTACCACACAGATAGTAGGTTTCTAGCACCAACACTGGGTGTGTTTTGGGCCACTTATCATTGTAACCATTATTGTACATTATAACTTAGTAAATTTTTCTATGTATGAATTTATTTTACTTACACATAACAAAAGATTTCTTACACGTATTTCTATAAATATTGTTTAATATAAAAATACTATATTTTAATCAATATTTTGAATAGTGATATTTGCTATAAATCCTTTTAAAAAAAATTTTTTTCCTTGGATTTATTTGAGCCGAAAACGATCAGTAATTGTTTTTAATGAAATGTTTAACAGCGATTGCTCACAGGAAAGGAAAGAAAACTGATATGTAAGCCTTGTGGGGTTCCGGTTGGCATTTCGGGTAATGAGTGTCAATCGGGACGTGACACCTTTTAATGTGAAAAGCAATTTAAAAGGTTATCGAACCTTGTTTCAAATGGTTTAAAGCAAAAGTCTCAAAAAACTTGATTTGGTTTTGAAAACGATTTTGATAAACCGAGAGCATTAAGAGTAAGTCGAATGTCACATCGGGATAGTGTGACCCTTGTGCACAAGTGAGCTCTAGCTAGAGAGCCTTAGGGTCACCAATAGGTAGTTAGACATGGCTGAGGCCACAGTCTTTGATATATACGTGGCAAGGCCATGGGTTGACATATGTTGCTAGGCCACAAGTTGATATACGTGATTGCGACCGCTTAATTTCTCCGATGTCAGCCAATATCGTCGAGATTGCCATGGCTATGGGAATACAATAGAGGAGGACCTCTCGAATTTTCATTACGTGAAAGTGGGTACACGAGTGATTACTATGTTTACCTACTTAAGAGCCTTGAGAGTTTTAGACTCGTACTCTTTTGCATGCTGGAGAGTTAATGTTTTCTACAACTTCCTTTTTTTCTTGCAAGCTTTCAGCGCTTTACAAGTTGATTTTGAGTTAATATACGTGGATGTACATAATTATTTTTGACATGCCACCCATTTTAGGAGTGTGTGTACATTTATACGATTATTTCTATTTTTGATGGAAAGAGAAGATTTCGATGATTAAAATTTATTTTGCTACACTTGATTTCGGCATTGTTTTGCCAAGGAAAGTATTGCATTATGATTTCTAGCATCATTTTTACAAGGCACGAATACCTTACTTGTGATTTGATTTCATCAGATTATCCTTTTATATTCTAGTTTTATTATTCAAATTATCTGCTTTAAGCTTGTTTCCCATTTACGCCCTACTCACAAAGTTGATAATCATTGAGTTTGTGAGACTCACCCCCTTATCTCCCTTTTGCATATAATGATCGACCTAGCGTTCATTCATTAGCATTTATAGTCCACCGCATTATTCATCAGCATTTTAGCGTGCATTCATCAACATTTATAGGCATCTCATAGCACTTTATTATGAGTCGCTTTGTTGCTAGAGGTCGAGTCATTCATAGCATGATGTATTTGTAAATAGTGTCAATGTAAATGTGCTGTTGGATACTATAAACTTTAATGTATTCTTACAATTTTGGTGAGTAAAGGATAAGATGGCTTATTACGATTTATGTTCAATTCTTACTACAAAGAGTTGTATGGTTCAAAGTAATTTCATAGATTGATGGCATGAATATGAAGTAATAACTAAAGTTTCAATTAAGGCTTGTTTGGGGACTTTGCAGGTTCTCTTGCAAGACTCGAACACCGGTAGTGATCGAGGAGCAATCGTTACAAAATGGTTTTATAATCTCGTGAATGATTTTAAGTAGAATTTGTTTTCATTTTTGGTTCAAACAGATCGTAATTGGATGTTTACCTTGAGAAACATGAAGAGAAAACCATCCATTGACAAGAAAAGTCCATTTATTAGTGTTTATGCCTTTGAAAGCCTTGTTACTCGCATTAAATGGTTTTATAATCTTATAAATGATTTTAAGTTTTATTTTTTTTCATTTGTGGTTAAAACGGATCATAATTGGATGTTTGCCTTAGAAAATGTGAAGCGAAAGCCATCCATTGACAAGAAAGGTCCATTTATAGTCACTCGTGCCTACGAAAGCCTAATTGCTTGCTTTAAATAATTTTATAATCTTAAAAATGATTTTAAGTTGAATTTGTTTTCATTTTTGGTTAAAACATATCGTAATTGGATGTTTGCCTTGAGAAACATGAAGCAAAGGCCATCTGTTGACAAGAAAAGTTTATTTATAGTCACTCATGCCTTCGAAAGCTTTGTTATACGCTTTAAGAGGTTTTATAACCTTATAAATTATTTTAAATAGAATTTTTTTTCATTTTCTTTAAAAACGATTGTAATTTGATGTTTGCTTTAGAAAATCTAAAGCAAAAGCCATCCATTGATAATAAAAGTCCATTTATAGTCACTCATGCTTTTGAAAGCCTAGTTACTCACTTTAAATGGTTTTATAATCTTATAAATGTTTTTAAGTTGAATTTTTTTTATTTTTGTTTAAAACATTTCACAATTGGATGTTTGCCTTGGGAAATGTGAAGCAAAAGCTATCCATTGACAAGAAAAGTCCATTTATTGTCACTAATGCCTTTGAAAGCCTTGTTACTCACTTTAAGTGGGCTTACAACTTTATAAATGATTTGAAATTTAAAGTTTTTTTTTTATTTTGGGTTAAAATAGATCATAATTTGATGTTTGCTTTAGGAAACATGTACTGAAAGCCATCCATTTATAAGAAAAGTCTATTTATATTCACTCACGCCTTTTAGTGCCTTATTACTCACTTTAAGTGGTTTTATAACTTTATAAATGATTTTAAATTGAACTTTTTTTCATTTTTCATTAAAATAGGCAGTATTTTGATGTTTGACTTGGGAAACGTGAAACAAACGCCATCCATTGGCAAGAAAAGTCCATTTATAGTCACCTATACCTTTGAAAAACTAGTTGCTCACTTTAAATGGTTTTATAAACTTATTAATGATTTTAAGTTGAATTGTTTTTCATTTTTGGTTAAAACATATCATAATTTGATGTTTGTCTTAGAAAACATGAAGCGAAAGCCATCGATTGGCAAGAAAAGTCCATTTATAGTCAATCATGCCTTTGAACTCCTTGTTACTCAATTTAAATGGTTTTATAATCTTATAAATGATTTTAAGTTGAATTTGTTTTCATTTTTAGTTAAAACAGATCATAATTGGATGTTTGTCTCAAAAAACATGAAGCGAAAGCCATCCATTGATAGAAAAAGTCCATTTTTAGTCACTGGTGCTTGTTGCAGCTTAATTACTCGCTTTAAATGGTTTTATAATCTTATAAATGATTTTAAGTAGAATTTTTTTATTTTTGGTTAAAACAAATCATAATTGGATATTTGTCTTCAGAAACGTAAAGTGAAAGCCATCTATTGACAAGAAAATTTTATTTATAGTCACTATGCGTTCGAGAGCCTTATTACTGACTTTAAGTGGTTTTATAACTTTACAAATGATTTCAAATTGAATTTGTTTTCATTTTTAGTTAGAACATATCATAATTTGATGTTTTCATTGCGTAAAGTGAAGCAAAAGCCATCTGCTGACAAGAAAATTACATTTATAGTCACACATGCCTTCGAAAGCCCTGTTATTCACTTTAAGTGCTTTTATAACTTTATAAATGATTTTAAATTGAATTTTTTTCTCATTTATCATTAAAACGGATCATAATTTCATGTTTGCATTAGAAACATGAAGCAAAAGCCATCTATTGATAAGGAAAGTCCATTTATAGTCACTTATGCCTTCGAAAGCGTTGTTACTCGCTTTAAGTACTTTTATAACTTTATAAATGATTTTAAATTGAATTTTTTTTCATTTTAGGTTAAAAGAGTTCATAATTTGATGTTTGCATTGGAAACATGAAGCGAAAGCCATCCATTGACAACAAAAATCCATTTAAAGTCACCAATGCCTTCAAAAGTCTTGCCACTTGCTTTAAGTGGTTTTATAACCTTATAAATAATTTTAAATTGAATTTCTCTTTCATTTTTTTAAAATAGATCATAATTGGATGTTTGCATCGGGAAATGTGAAGAAAAAGCCATCCATCGAAAAGAAATGTCTATTTATAGTCACTCATGCGTTCGGAAGCCTAGCTACTCACTTTAAATGGTTTTATAATCTCATGAATAATTTTAAGTTGAATTTGTTTTCATTTTT
>NW_017234727.1:68364-76659 GCF_000208745.1 Theobroma cacao
TTAAGTAGTTTTTTAACTTAATAAAATGATTTTAAATTGATTTTTTTTCATTTTTAAATAAAATTGGTTGTAATTTGATGTTTACATTGGGAAATGTAAAGCGAATGCCATCGATTGAGAAGAAAAGTCCATTTATAGTCACTCATGCCTTCGAAAGCCTAGTTACTTACTTTAAATAGTTTTATAATTTCATGAATGATTATAAGTTGAATTTGTTTCATTTTTGGCTAAAACATATCACAATTGGATGTTTGCCTTAGAAAACGTGGAGTGAAAGACAACGATTAAAAAGAACAATCCATTTATAGTCACTCATGCCTTAGAAAGCATTGTTACTCGCTTTAAATGGTTTTATAATCATACAAATGATTTTAAGTTTGATTTTTTTATTTTTGGTTAAAATAGATCATAATTGGATGTTTGCCTCAAAAGATGTTAAGCAAAAGCCATCCATTAACAAGAAAAGTTCATTTATAGACACTCGTGCTTGAGAAAGCCTAATTACTCGCTTTAAATGGCCTTATAGTCCTATAAATGATTTTAAGTTGAATTTTTTATTATTTGTGGTTAAGACAGATCATAATTGGATGTTTGCGTCAAGAAACATGAAGCAAAAGCCATTCATTGACAAGAAAAGTCCATCAGTAGTCACTCATGCCTTTGAAAGCTTAGTTACTCAATTTAAGTGCTTTTATAACTTTATAAATGATTTTAAATTGAAGTTTTTTTCATTTTTCATTAAAACAAATCGTAATTTGATGTTTGCATTGGGAAATGTGAAGCAAAAGCCATCATTTGACAAGAAAAGTCCATTTATATTCACTCATGTCTTTAAAAGCCTAATTACTCGCTTTAAGTGGTTTTATAATCTTATAAATGTTGTTAAGTTGAATTTTTTTTATTTTTGTTTAAAATAGATCATAATTAGTTATTTGCCTCGGGAAACGTTTAGTGAAAACCATCCATTGACAAGAAAAGTCCATTTATAGTGACCTATACCTTCCGAAAGTCTTGTTACTCATTTTAAGTGGTTTTATAAATTTATAAATGATTTAAATTGAATTTTTTTCATTTCTCATCAAAATAGATCATAATTTGATGTTTGCATTGGCACATGTGAAGTGAAAGCCATCCATTGACAAGGAAAGTCCATTTATAGTAACCCATGCCTTCGCAAGCCTAGTTACTAACATTAAATGCTTTTATAATCTCATAAATGATTTGAAGTTGAATTTGTTTTCATTTTTAGTTAAAACAGATCATAATTGGATGTTTACCTTGGGAAACATCAAGCAAAAGCCATCAATTGTGAAGAAAAGTCTGTTTATAGTCAACCATGTCTTGGAAAGCCTTGTTAATTACTTGAAGTGGTTTTATAGCTTTATAAATTATTTTAAATTGATTTTTTTTTATTTTTGATTAAAACATAGCATAATTTGATATTTTTCTAGTGAAACTTGAAGCAAAAACCATCCATTGACAAGAAAAGTCTATTTACAGTTACCCATGCCTTCAAAAGCCTAATTACTCAGTTGAAATGGTTTTATAATCTCATGATTGATTTTAAGTTGAATTTGTTTTCATTTTTTCTTAAAACAGGTCATGATTGGATCTTTGTCTTGGGAAACGTGAAGAGAAAGCCATCGATTGACAAGAAAAGTCCATTTACAACCACCTATGCCTTCGAAAGCCTTGTTACTCGTTTTAAATGGTTTTATAATCCTATAAATGATTTTATGTTGAATTTGTTTTCATTTTTGGTTCAAACAAATCATAATTGGATGTTTCCTCAGAAAACGTGAAGCGACAACCATCCATTCACAAGAAAAGTCCATTTATAGTCACTTATGCCTTTGAAAGCCTTGTCACTCACTTTAAATGGTTGTATAATCTTATAAATGATTTTAAGTTGATTTTTTTTCATATTTGGTAAAAGCAAATCATAATTGGATGTTTTTCTTGAGAAACATGAAGCAAAAGCCATCCATTGATAAGAAAAGTCCATTTACAGTCACTCATGCTTTCGAGAGCCTTGTTACTCGCTTTAAGTGATTTTATAACTTTATAAATGGTTTTAAATTGAAATGTTTTTCTTTTTCATTAAAACATGTCATAATTTGACGTTTGCATTGGGAAAAATGAAGCAAAAGCCATCCATTGAGAAAATAAGTCCACTTATAGTCAATCATACCTTCGAAAGCCTTTTTACATGCTTTAAGTGGTTTTATAGCCTTATAAATAATTTTAAATTGATTTTTTTTATTTTTTGTCAAAACATATCGTAATTTGATGTTTGTCTGAGAAAACCTAAAGCGAAAACCATCCATGGACAAGAATAGTCTATTTATAGTCACTCATGCCTTCGAAAGCTTAGTTACTCAATTTAAATAGTTTTATAATCTCAGGAATGATTTTAAGTTGAATTTGTTTCTATTTTTTGTTAAAACAGATCATAATTGGATGTTTGCTTTGGAAAATGTGAAGTGAAAGCTGTTCATTGACAAGAAAAGTCCATTTATAGTCACCCATGCCTTCGAAAGCCTTATTACTCGTATTTTGATCTTTGCATTAAGAAACGTGAAGCAAACATTATCCATTGGCAAGAAAAGTCCACTTATCGTCAGTAATGTCTTCGAAAGTCTAGTTGCTCACTTTAAGTGGTTTTATAAAGTTATTTATATTTTAAGTTTAATTTTTTTCATTTTTAGTTAAAACAAATCAAAATTGGATGTCTGCCCTGGGAAACATGAAGCGAAAGCCATTTGTTGATAAGAAAAGTTCATTTATAGTCACTCATACCTTCAAAAGCCTTGTTACTTACTTTAAGTGGTTTTATAAATTTTTAAATGATTCTAAATTGAATTTTTTTCTCATTTATCATTAAAACAAATCATAATTTGATATTTGCTTTGGAAACATGGAACAAAAGCCATCCATTGACAAGAAAGTCCATTTATAGTCACTAATGCATTTGAAAGCCTTATTACTCACTTCAAGTGATTTTATAACATTATAAATTATTTTAAATTGATTTTTTTTCATTCTAGGTTAAAACAATTCTTACTTTGATGTTTGCATCACAAAACATGGATGAAAGCCATCTATTGAGAAGAAAAGTCCATTTATTGTCACTCATGCCTTCAAAGGCCTTGTTACTCGCTTTAAGTGGTTTTATAACTTTCTAAATGATTTTAAATTGAATTTTTTTAATTTATCATTAAAACGGATCATAATTTGATGTTTGCATTGGAAACATGAAGTGAATGTTGGGATGAGCTCTGCAGTTAATTGGGATTGGTTAAGGCTTGATTCTAATCATGCAACAACATCATTCATGTTGAATGATTAAAAGTTTTCCTTCATTAATAAGACATCAATTATAACAAGTTATAAGTCTAATTTGATGAAGTCCATGAGATTAATATGCCTTGCAAGGGAACTATAATGGGTTCTAGTTATGAGATCCTTATGCATCAAAACGTAATCTCAAAATGTTCCTAGTCAATGTATCATTTAGACTGGACATCAATGATACCTAGAGACTGGTACATTCTATGTTCCTTACTTGAGAAGTAAGCAACCGATCTCATAGGTTGAAGTATAGAGATACTTGAAACTAGAATGTAGGTGTTCGCTTAGGAGAGCAAGTTCACTGAACATGAGCCGCCATGAGAAGTGCATTTGGTATTTCACTCAAGTTTCTATGCAATACTTCTCATGTGTCAGTTGTGTAAATACTCCCTTGACTTGAGACACTAGGTTGATTTCATCCCTATGGGTGCCTAACCAAGGATGCCAAAACAGGATTTTTTTGGGTATAGCATGAAGCATGTGAAGGCAAATGAGTGGTCAAGATAGGAATCATCACCCCAAGTGATGTAGGGGACATATCCTAGTTGTTCTTAGTTGATATTAGCTTATTGAAGTCCTTGGCCAAGGTGACTTGAAGATTATGAAAGGAGTTTCATAAGTCTTTATAGAGCTGATGATCAAACTTTAAGAATGAATATGGAGATCAATAGGAGTAAACACTGCACCATGCTCTTATCATCTCCTAGATATATAATGAGGGAATGAATTACACTAAAAGGCTGATCACTGAAAGCTTGAGTCAAACCATCTTGACTCTTCTAACATTTGGGTGGCCATGATCGATTGCTAGATCCCAATCTTGGTCTATGAACCCTAGGTAGTTAACTTGATTAATGATAAATTTAAAGTAGTTTAAATTTATCTAATTCTAAGTTTAACTTAAGAATTATATGTTGAGTTCATTGCCAACATGTTAGAAGCTTAATGGGTCACACACCTAAAATGAATGTTGAAAATAAAATGGGAGAGGTGATTAAGTTGGACTTAATCAAATTAGAAGTTATGAGCTTCTCAAGCACTTGATTAAAATTGTTTAATTAAGTTGTGCCTAATTAATTAAATTATTTAATTAAGTTATTTGGCCTAATTAATTAAATTAAACAATTAAGTTATTGGGCCTAATTGATTAAATTGGTTTAATTAAGTCATTGGGCCTAATTGATTAAAATTGTTTAATTAAATTATTAGGCTTAATTAATTAAATTGTTTAATTAAGTTATTGGGCCTTATTGATTAAATTAAACAATTAAGTTAATTGAGCTTCTTAAGAACTTAATT
Source organism: Theobroma cacao (assembly GCF_000208745.1). Lineage (NCBI taxonomy): Eukaryota > Viridiplantae > Streptophyta > Magnoliopsida > Malvales > Malvaceae > Theobroma > Theobroma cacao. The sequence continues at coordinate 73,015 of NW_017234727.1, forward strand.
AAATTGTTTATTCAAATTATTGGATTAATTAGCAATTACAAAATAGTTTGGTAATTAGGGTTTAAAATTAATCCAAGGAATAAATACCTTGCTATAGCCTCCAAACTAAAGTATGGAAAACGGCTAAAAAAAAAAAAGGTGAACGGCACATTAGAAATTCTTTTGTCTTGCCGTTCTTTGTGTGAAGAAAAATAGATTTTCATTCACTTCATTTTTGTGTGTTTAGCCCCACAATTTTGTGTGGATTATAAGTTTATGAAACTCATATTTGCTAGCACATTGTCAAGGCATAGCACTCCCAATCTTTAAAGAAGGATTTTCTCATTTCATTGGTGTGGATCACCATTAGAGGTGTTGGCTCCATTAGTTTTTTATGATAATAAAACATTCCCATTCATTTGTGTCTAATATTTCCACTTAAGTGTGCAGGACACGAATTGTATGCCAATGATAAATAAATTATTCCAAGGGACATATCAAAAATTATATGTATAAGAAGCCACAATTGATCAACAAAACAAAAGCTCCTTAGTTGAATAAGGAAGGGTTAGTCAGCTAAGATTCGAATCAGAAGTTGGCGGGCTTAAGAGTATTGAGAAACAGAAAAGACTTAGTTGACCAAGAAATGGGTTAGTCAACTAAGAGTCTATTGCCAAAATCTGGACTTCAAGACAGAAACAACTTAATCAACAAAGAAGGAAGTTAGTCGACTAAGTGCTCCCTGCCAGAAACTGGGATCAGAAAACAGAAACAACTTAGTCGACTAAGAGCGTAGTTAGTCAACTAAGAGCATTTTGCCAAAAAATTTGAATTGTGCACTAGAAGATAGATTAATGGCCAGAACTACAACAAAGCTATTTTCAACGGTCAAAAACTGCCTAACACATATCAAAGCTGATTTTTCAAGTATTTAAGAGGCTTCCAACAGCTAGAAAAGCAATTAAGGCTTTCAAGAACAAAAAGAGCTCCAAAAATAGCAAAAACCAGTTGCTTACCTTCTGCACTTCATGCCTATCTTTGATATTGATACTTGCACTTCTCTTTGTACCACTTAAATCAACTTGGTGATCATAGGTACTTCTTTATCTCTTTTCTTCTTGTAAACTTAGAGTGAGGGAGTCACTCTAAGGTGTTTATTCAAGCTTGGATTGCTTGATTGGGTGTATAGGTTCTAACTTAGCCTTGAAAAGTTAGTTTGGGTATTGGTTGATCCTGGAAAAAACCACTGTAAAGGTTATGGCTGAGCCTGCTAAAAGCCATTGTAAAGCCTGGTGGGAGCTTGGGAATTGCACCTTTTTTAGTGAGTTAATTTCGAAAATCCTTGGTTGGACAATCAAGGTAGTGGATGTAGGTCCTTGACTGAACCACTCTAAATTCTGGTGTATTGTCTACTCTGTTTTTGTTTTTATTTTCATTCCTTCTTAAATCATTCCTTCATCTTGCATAGAACCAGTCTTTATTGATCATTAAACTTGTCCTCAACTTAGAGCCAATTTTAGTAAAAGCCAAAAAGTGCTATTCACCCCCCCCTCTAACACATTTACTTAGGACCAACAAGAGGCTGCACAAGGATTCCGTGGACAACTTTGGTTTGCAACAACAGGGCTGAGGTGGTTGAGCTTTTTGTAGGCTGATTTGGTGGTTTAACAAAGGATTCATCAACCTTTGTTATTTAGGTAAAGTGATATGATCATATACTTTTATTTTAATTTAATTCTATACTCAATTTGGCATGAAAGAGATCCTAGGAAGGTGAGGCGTAATTTAATTAGTTTAAATTTATTTATGTTGCAATTTTATTTGTATTTGAAACATGATCAGCCCTCACCTAGCAATGAAAGCCATCCATTGACAAGAAAAGTCCATTTATAGTCACCAATGCCTTCAAAAGCCTTATTACTCGGTTTAAGTGGTTTTATAACTTTATAAATGATTTTAAACTAAATTTTTTTCATTCTAGCTTAAAAGAGTTCATACTTTGATGTGTGCATCGGGAAACATGAAGCGAAAGCTATCCATTGACAACAAAAGTCTATTTATAGTCACTCATGCCTTTAAAAGCCTTATTACTCACTTTAAGTGGTTTTATAACTTTACAAATAATTTTAGATTGAATTTTTTTTGCTTTTTTGATTAAAATAGATGGTAATTTGATGTTTGCAATGAGAAACATGAAGCGAAAGGTATCCATTGACAAGAAAAATCCATTTGTAGTCACCCATGCCTTCAAAAGCCTTGTTACTCTTTTTAAGTGGTTTTATAACTTTATAAGTGATTTTAAATTGGATTTGCTTTCATTTTTCATTAAAATAGGTCATAATTTGATGTTTGCATTGGGAAACGTGAAGCGAGCACTATCCATTGACAAGAAAAGTCCATTTATAGTCACTCGTGCTTGCAAAACCTAATTACTCGCTTTAAATGGTTTTGTAATCTTATAGATGATTTTAAGTTGAATTTGTTCTCATTTTTAGTTTAAATAGATCATAATTGGATGTATGCCTCAAGAAACGTGAAGTGAAAGCCATCTGTTGACAAGAAAAGTCCAGTTATAGTCATTCATGCCTTCGAAAGCTTAGTTACTCGCTTCAAGTGGTTTTATAACTTTATAAATGATTATAAATTGAATTTTTTCATCATTTTTCATTAAAATAGGTCATAATTTGATGTTTGCATTTGGAAACATGAAGTGAACACTATCCATTGACAAGAAAAGTCCAATTAACATCACTCATGCCTTCAAAAGCCTAGTTACTCAATTTGATTGGTTTTATAATCTCATGAATGATTTTAAGTTGAATTTGTTCTCATTTTTGGTTAAAAAAGATCATAACTGGATGTTGACCTTGGGAAACATGAAGCGAAAGCCATCGATTGATAAGAAAAGTTTATTTATAGAGACTCAGGCCTTCGAAAAGCCTTATTACTCTTTTTCAGTGGTTTTATAATCTTATAAATGATTTTAAGTTGATTTTTTCCCTTTTTAGTTAAATCATATCATAATTGGATGTTTGCCTTAGAAAACGTGAAACGAAAGCCATCCATTGACAAGAAAAGTCCATTTATAGTCACTCGTGCATTCAAAAGCCTAATTACTCGCTTTAAATGGTTTTGTAATCTTATAGATGATTTTGAGTTGAACTTGTTATCATTTTTAGTTTAAACAGATCATAATTGGATGTTTGCCTCAAGAAACATGAAGTGAAAGCCATTCTATCACGACCCGAAACTCCCCATCAAGCCCGTGACAACCGCCGCGAGGCCTCGACAAACATTCTTCACCCCGAATGTCGATCGAAACCTCGCAAGGCTCTCGTATCAGCTTTCGCACTTCCCCGGTGAGCAATAGTTATCAAATATCAAAATTCGAAGGATTACAAATCATTTTCAAATCAAAACATAACATATTGTTTTCTGGCTCACAGGGGTATTTTCGTCATTTTTGTCGAAAATCTCAAAACTTGCTAAAAATGTAGAAGATAAGCAGAAAATATATATTTAATGATTTAAAAACAAATTAAGTATCTAAAACGTTCATTTGAAGTGAAAATTTGACCATTTGAATATAATAAAAATATTCAATAAAATAAACTATTTTCTTGTAAAATAATTTTCATAAAACTATCGGTACATAATTCTTATAGC
>NW_017234727.1:76985-78546 GCF_000208745.1 Theobroma cacao
CTTTTACTAGTGACACGTAGAGCCCACATCTAACCAAAATGCATCGGAAGCTGAAAACCTACAGCTTTTACCGATTCGAGTCCCAATGAAGGTCCTTGTCAAAGTCAGCTAACTATGAAATTCTCCGAGCCTGAAATGTGAGGAAATGAGGATGGTGAGATTATAAAATCCCAGTGAGTAAACAGATACCATCTAAACTATCTAAAGTCGAGTAAATGGAGACAATTGAAATAAGTCATCATACTGTAATTTAATTACCTTTCAACTCATTTCAACCAAATAAAATCAATCCATATAAATCGAGTAATCAACTTGGCTTATGAATTTCTTAAAACTTTGGCTCGTGCCAAAACTCATACTCGGTGATACCTTGCGTAGGGCATCCAACCAAGTCCGCCAAGGCTGTTAAAATTTTTGTATACACTTAAAATATATTTTTAGTTTGAGAAAAATACAGCCGTTCCTTGGCGTTGGCTGAGTTCCCCTTCACGTGGTGGTTTGGCGTGAAGTGAACCCTAAGCTTTAGCCCAGGAGATACCCTATGCGCCTCTCTATTCGAGGTAAGAATATAATGGAGTTTATCGTACCCCTCTAATAGGCTAGTCCACGGAACCCCCTTTGTAGTGAATAATTAATATATACTCCACCAATCAATAAAATTTATTCTAGCATGACATGGCAATTTATCGCATCCTAGCCTCTCAAGGCTGAATACTCAATACAAATAATTCTAACACCAAAATCAGTTTAGCCATTCATGCTTATATATTGTCATAAGCCATTCAATTTAAAACCATAAATTTACAACACAAGCAGGCAGTCTCCAATTACTCTATTTTCAAAACCAGTATTCGATTTTTCCAGAAAATTTATAAAATCATTTTATAAAATCGTAATTTCTCCTAAAACATAGCAATTTACCATTTAAACCCATTTTCCATAAAATCACACAATTGTATAAAACTACTCTAGATAATTAAGACGATAATAAGTTCACTCATAGTCCTATGAGTCGATGTACTCCTAATCCCAGTCTCCAAGCACATTCTCTGTACTTTTACCAGTGTACTTTGCTCACCACTTATCCACAATGTACAAATACATAATTCACCACATCAATGCTTGACCATTATAAAATCAATTTAGGCTCCGTATATATGCATGATATGATATACCACTTATCCGAATACCGCTTAAATGCGGTGCTGACCTAATTCAGTCTATTATCCTATTTAACTCCAAATCAATTCTTCTCACTTTCTACACTCTAATTATACTTAAATTACCTTAGTGACTGTGAATGAGATTCAATTTATTAGTCTCGGTAGTAAATTACAAAAATACCCCTAGTGGGTAAAAATTCATATTTTTTGCTCCGAAAATTCCCATTATTTTTCTACGCTCATAATTCATCATTATTCATCATAATTCCTCAAATAAACATCAAGATCAGCAGCCAATATTCCCCTAGAAAATTCAGCCAATAATGGTAATGGAGGAAAATAAATTCTTTTCTTATTGTTTTGTTCCTAAATATGCTAAACTAACTAAAAACGCTAAC
>NW_017234727.1:79352-98370 GCF_000208745.1 Theobroma cacao
ATTCTGGGACTTTAAAATTCTTAATTTCATTGTAAATTCTCTATTTGATCTAGTTCGAGGCTTAAATCAACTTTATTGTACCTCTAGGTACAATACCGACTTTTGTAAATTTTTCGGGACTCTCCTAGCATGCAAACATGTTATCCATCACATGTATGTCATGAAAATATTTTTATAGAGTCAGGCTTGTCATCTTCTCCCCCACTTGGATCAACCATATGATTCTTCTTCATGACTGATTTTGACATCCGACGAAATATTAATATTTTAATATTATTTCATTAATAAAATATTATTTTATTCTAAAAATTTTATCTTGTCCCCTTGGTACCCAAAATACCTTATTATGCCTCACTTGACTTCCGAATCACCTTTTATCTCACAAATTCTCCTTCGATAAAATTATTATTATTTTATTGTTCTTTTCTCACTTGCGGAATATTTTATCCTAAACTACTCTTTTCGTCTTTTATCACTTTTAAACATTTTAATTGACCTCAATTTGCATTCGATCAACTTTATTTATCACCATATCAAAGTATAGGGTATTTCACATTCATTGACAAAAAAAGCCTAGTTACAGTTATTCATACCTTCGAAAGCTTAGTTACTCGCTTAAAGTGGTTTTATAACTTTATAAAAGATTATAAATTCAATTTTTTTTCATTTTCATTAAAATAGGTCATAATTTGATGTTTGCATTGGGAAACATGAAGCGATCGTTATCCATTAACAAGAAAAGTCGAATTAACATCAATTATGCCTTCAAAAGCCTAGTTACTCATTTTGAATGGTTTTATACTCTCATGAATGATTTTAAGTTGAATTTGTTCTCATTTTTAGTTAAAAAAGGATCATAACTAGATGTTTTCCTTGGGAAACGTGAAGCAAAAGCTATCAATTGATAAGAAAAGTCTATTTATAGAGACTCATGCCTTCGAAAGCCTTGTTACTCTCTTTAAATAGTTTTATAATCTTATAAATGATTTTAAGTTGAATCTTTTTTTCATTTTCAATTAAAACATATCATAATTGGGTGTTTGCCTTAGAAAACATGAAGCAAAAGCCATCCATTGACAAGAAAAGTTCATTTATAATCACTCATGTGTTTAAGAGCCTTATTACTAGCTTTAAGTGGTTGTATAAGTTTACAAATGATATTAAATTGAATTTGTTTTCATTTTTAGTTAAAACTTATCACAATTTGATGTTTGCATTGGGAAGCGTGAAGCGAAAGCCACCTGTTGACAAGAAAATTACATTTGTAGTCACGCATGCCTTTGAAAGCCTTGTTACTCGCTTTAAGTAGTTTTATAACTTTATAAATGATTTTAAGTTGAGTTTTTTTTTTTCATTTTAGGCTAAAAGAGTTCATAATTTGATCTATACATCAGGAAATGTGAAGTGAAAGCCATCTATTGATAACAAAAGTCCATTTATAGTCATCCATGCCCTTAAAAGACTTGTCACTCACTTTAAGTGGTTTTATAACTTAATAAATAATGTTAAATTGATTTTTTTTTTACATTTTCATTAAAATAGATCGTAATTCTATGTTTGCATTGGGTAACGTGAAGCAAAAGTCATCCATTGACAAGAAATTTTCATTTATAGTCACTTATGCCTTCGAAAGCTTAGTTACTCGCTTTAAGTGGTTTTATAACTTTATAAATGATTTTGAATTGAATTTTTTTTTTCATTTTGGGTTAAAATACATCATAATTTCATGTTTGCTTTAGGAAATGTGCATCAAAAGCTATCCATTGACAAGAAAAGTCCATTTATAGTCACTTATACCTTCAAGAGCCTTATTACTTGCTTTAAGTTGTTTTATAACATTATAAATGATTTTAAATTGAATTTTTTTTTTCATTTATCGTTAAAATGACTCATAATTTTATGTTTGCATTAGGAAACATGAAGTAAAAGCCATCTATTGATAAAAAAAGTCCATTTATAGTCACTCATACCTTTGAAAGCCTAGTTACTCACTTTAATTGGCTTTATAATCTCATAAATGGTTTTAAGTTGAATTTGTTTTCATTTTTGGTTAAAATAGGTCATAATTGGGTGCTTGCCTTGGGAAACGTGAAGCGAAAGTCATCCATTGACAGAAAAAGTCTATTTATAGTCACCCATGCTGTAAAACCCGACCCTATAAACACATATCATGACATACATGCACTGAGTAGCATGTTACTATGCTAGGAAAGTACCTAAGAATAGACGAAACCCGGTATCGTACCTAACGGTAAACTTGAGTTGATTTAACCTTGAACTAGTTCAAATAGGAATCGTAGGATGAAATTCAATATTTTATAGTCAAGGAATGATTAAAAATGATTGTTCGGAGTTCGAGGGTTCATTTGGGGAAAAATTGAAAATTTTGATGTTTAGGGGCAAAATCGTAATTTTTCCACCCGCAGACAAATTTTGAGATTTTGAGAGAATTTAGATCACATTTGACAAATTGGAGAATGGTATAAGCATAAGGGATGAAAAATATGTCTATGGGCAATTTTTCAGTTTTTGGGGCAAAAATGTAATTTTTGACTTTTACGGGGGTAAAAGTGTAAATTTCAAAAATTACTCCACCAAGACTTTGGATAAGTCTGAGAATTTTATCTAAGCTATGGATATGTGGGACAAGTGTATGGTGAAAATTTGGAAACAAATGGATGAAATTTTAAAAATGGGCCAATGGGAAAGTGACACGTGGCATTTTTTTAATGATATAATATTATTTTAATGAAAAGTCAGCCCATTTAAACCCAAATTTTAAGTGCTGGCCGGCCATAAGGAAGAACAAGAGAGGAAATAGAGAGGAAAGGAAGAAAAAAAGAAAAACCAAAGAGAAACAAGAAAATTCAAAGGGAAATTCGCGGTTTTCGACCGTTTACGCGTCTAACGGTAAGATTTTTCGATTTTAGCTTGATTTCTACCTTTCCTATGCCTTTATTTCCATTTAGCATGCTTGAGGAGAGAGATCAAAAAGTGATATCAAGGGCTGGACGAAATTCTAGGGGAGAGAAATTGAAATTTTTAGGTTTTGATTTTTAGTTAAATTGATAGTTTTAGTTAGTTAAATGTGTTTAGAAATTAAATTGGGCAAGAAATCATTAAATTTTCACAATACCCACTCTTGGCTGGATGCTCAATGCTGTACAATGATGATGAATTGATTTTATTCTAAGGGAAATGAAGAGAAAATGATGAAAAACGATTAAACGTGATAGAAAAACAAAGTAGAAAATTAACCGAGTTAATGTCCCATTTTTGGCCGAATTTTCCAAGGAAGGGAGTGAGCTGATTTTGTTGTTTTTAGAAGGTTATTGGCTGATATTTAATGGTTAGAAATGTTGGAGAGAGAATGGGATGATTTAGAGCTAAAATGGAGCGCGTTAGCAATTTATCGGGCAAAGTGCCAAAAATAGGTTAATACCGCGTTTAAGCCGTTTTAGGCTATTGCATTTCATACCATGCATTAGTATAGGATTTAAGTTAATTATATAGTGATTTAGCATCAATGTGATGAATTGTGTAAATTTTTGTAATGTGTCTAGGAGGAGAGCCTTCCGGAAAAGGCAAAGAAGTCGTACCCGACGAGTAGTGATCGGGGCGCTTAGAAAGCTTTTAGTTTGTACAAACGGTGAGTAAACTTATTATTATTGTAAATTATCTAGAGTTTATTTTAAATGCCCTTTATGTATTTTATGAAATGAGAACGAGATTAAAACGGGATTTTTGATGTTTTAGGAATAAATGTGACAAATAAAAATATATTGTATTGATTATGAAATTGAGTAATTGGAGGCTGCAAATTGACTTGAAAAATATATATTTTCCTAGGAATGGCTTATGAGAAATGAGTATATGTGGCTATATTTTGTGAGTGCATTGGGAAATTTATGTAAGTTGTTTTTACTATGCAGGCTGGATAAATAAATAAAAGCCACGTTATACTGTCGAAATTTTATTAAAATTGGTGGGTTAGTCACTGCAGTGACGGGTTTCCGTGGACTGCCTATTAGAGGGGCACGGTAAACCTGGTTATATAGTTACTCCGATTGTAGAGGCGAGGAGGGTAACTCCCGGGGTAGTATTAGAGCTCACTTCACGTCGAACCCCCACGTGAATGTGTAACTCGGCCAACGCCAAGGAACGGCTTGTTTTAAAAATAAAAATGTGTTTCACATGTAAATGTTATAACAACCTTGGCGGACTCGGTTAGATGCCTCGGCCAAGGTATCCCCGAGGATTAGTTTTGGCTTGAGCCTTGTTTTTAATAAAAGACATAAGCCTTAACAACTGTTTTGGTAAATTACAAATATTTTATGGTTTAAGAAATAAATTGAAAACATTATGAAATGGTTCGTAATTTGTTGTTTAAACTTGCCTCCATTTTACTCGCCTTTAGATATTTATGATAATGTCTGTTTACTCATTGGGATTGCAAAATCTCACCCACCTCCTTTCCAAACACTTCAAGTCTGTGGTAGCTTGTAGATACCCTATTTTGTCGAGAATTCCAGTTGACATCTCTACCACACAAATAGTAGGTTTCTAGCACCAACACTGGGTGTATTTTGGGCCACTTGTCATTGTAACCATTATTGTATATTATAACTTAGTAAATTTTTGTATATATGAATTTATTTTACTTACACATTACAAAAGATTTCTTACACGTGTTTCTATAAATATTGTTTTATATAAAAATGCTATATTTTAATCAATATTTTGAATAGTGATATTTGTCTATAAGTCCTTTTAAAAAAAAATTTTCTTTGGATTTATTTGAGCCGAAAACGACTGGTAATTATTTTTAATGGAATGTTTAACAACGATTACTCAAAGGAAAGGAAAAAAATTGATATGTAAGCCTTGCGAGGTTCCGGTTGGCATTTCTGGTAATGAGTGTCAATCGGGACGTCGCGGCAGTTGTCATGGGCCCGAAGGAGGTTCCGGGTCGTGACACATGCCTTCGAAACCCTTGTTAGTCTCTTTAAGTAGTTTTATAGCTTTATAAATGATTTCAAATTGAATTTTTCTTATTCTTGGTTAGAACAAGTCGTAATTTGATGTATGTTTGGGGAACGTGAAACAAAGCCATCAATTGGTAAGAAAAGTTCATTTTTAGTCACTCGTTCTTGAGAAAGCCTAATTACTTGCTTTAAATGATTTTATAATCTTATAAATGATTTTAAGTTGAATTTTTTTAAAACAGATCATAATTGGATGTTTGCCTCTGGAAATGTGAAGTGAAAGTCATTCGTTGACAAGAAAATTTCATTTATAGTCACGCATATCTTCTAAAGCCTTGTTACTCACTTGAAGAGGTTTTAGAACTTTATAAATGATTTTAAATTGAATGCTTTTTCATTTCTCATTAAAATAGATCGTAATTTTATGTTTACATTAGGAAAGATGAAGCGAAAGCAATCCATTGACAAGAATAGTCCATTTATAGTCACTTATAAGTTCGAAAGCCTTAATACTCACTTTAAGTGGTTTTATAACATTATAAATTATTTAAACTTCATTTTTTTCATTAATCGCTAAATGGATCATAATTTAATGTTTGTATTAGAAACAAGAAGCGAAAGCCATCCATTAACAAGAAAAGTCCATTTATAGTCACCCATACCTTCAAAAGCCTTGTTACTCACTTTAAATGGTTTTATAATCACATAAATGATTTTAAGTTAAATTTGTTTTCATTTTTGGTTAAAACAAATTGCAATTATATGTTTACCTTAGAAAATGTGAAGCAAAAGCCATCCATTGACAACAAAGATTGATTTATAGTTACTCATGCATGCGAAAGCCTAATTACTCGCTTTAAATGGTTTTATGATCTTATAAATGATTTTAAGTTGAATTTGTTTTTATTTTTAGTTAAAACATATCATAATTGGATGTTTACCTTGGGAAGCGTGAAGTAAAAGCCATCCGTTGACAAGAGAAGTCCATTTATAGTCACTAATGCCTTTGAAAGCTTTATTGCTCACTTTAAGTGGTTTTATAACTTTATAAATAATTTGAAATTGAATTTTTTTCATTTTTCTTTAAAAAAGATAGTAATTTGATGTTTGCTTTAGGAAATGTGAAGCGAAAGCCGTCCACTAACAAGAAAAGTCCATTTATAGTCACTCATGCCTTTGAAATCCTAGTTACTCACTTTAAATGGTTTTACAATCTTATAAATGTTTTTAAGTTGAATTATTTTTATTTTTATTTAAAATAGATCGTAATTGGATGTTTGGCTTGAGAAATGTGATGCAAAAGCTATCCATTGACAAGAAAAGTCCATTTATAATAACTAATGCCTTTGAAAGCCTTGTTACTCGCTTTAAGTGGTTTTATAACTTTATAAATGATTTCAAATTGAATTTCTTTTTCATTTTGGGTTAAAATAAATCATAATTTGATATTAGCTTCAAGAAATGTGCACCGAAAGCTATCCATTTACAAGAAAAGTCTATTTATTACTCACTTTAAGTGGTTTTATAACTTTACAAATGATTTTAAATTGAATTTGTTTTCATTTTTTGCTAAAACGTATTATAATTTGATATTTGCATTGGGAAACATGAAGCAAAAGCCATCTATTGACAAGAAAAGCCCATTTATAGTCACTCATGCCTTTGAAAGCCTTGTTACTTGCTTTAAGTGGTTTGATAACTTTATAAATGATTTCAGACTGAATTTTTTTCATTTAAGGTTAAAAGAGTTCATAATTTGATGTTTGCATCGGGAAACATGATGCAAAAGCTATCAATTGACAAGAAAAGTCCATTTATAGTCACCCATGCCTTCAAAAGCCTTGTCACTCACTTTAAGTGGTTTTATAACTTCATAAATAAGTTTAAATTGAATTTTTTCATTTCATTTTGCATTAGGAAACATGAAGCGAAAGCCATCTATTGGCAAGAAAAGTTCATTTATAGTCACTCATTCCTTTGAAAGCCTAATTACTCACTTTAAATGGTTTTATAATCTCATAAATGATTTTAAGTTGAATTTGTTTTGATTTCTGGTTAAAACATATCATAATTGGATGTTTGTCTTGCGAAACGTGAAGCGAAAGCCATCCATTAACAAGAAAAGTCCATTTATAGTCACCCAAGCCTTCGAAAGTCTTGTGATTCACGTTAAGTGGTTTTATTACTTTATAAATAATTTTTAATTAAATTTTTTTCATTTTTCATTAAAATAGGTCGTATTTTGATGTTTGCAATGGGAAACGTGAACTGGATGCCATCCATTGAAAAGAAAAGTCCATTTATAGTCATCTATGCCTCTGAAAACCTACTTGCTCACTTTAAATGATTTTATAAACTTATTAATGATTTTAAGTTGAATTGTTTTTCATTTTTGGTTAAAACAAATCATAATTTGATGTTTCCCTTGAGAAACATGAAGCGAAATTCATCTGTTTATAAGAAAAGTTCATTTATAGTCACTCATGCTTTTGAAAGCCTTGTTACTCGCTTTAAGTGATTTTATAACCTTATAAATGATTTTAAATTGAATTTATTTTGATTTTTGGTTAAAATAGATCATAATTGGATGTTTACCTTTGGAAACATGAAGCGAAAGCCATCCATTGACAAGAAAAGTTTATTTATAGTCACTAATTCCTTCAAAAGCCTTGTTACTCTCTTTAAGTGATTTTATAACTTTATAAATGATTTTAAGCTGAATTTTTTTCATTTGAAGTTAAAAAAGTTCATACTTTGATGTTTGCATTAGACAATGTGAAGAAAAAGCCATCCACTGAGAAGAAAAGTCTATTTATTGTCACTCATGCCTTCAAAGGCCTTGTTACTGGCTTTAAGTGGTTTTATAACTTTATAAATAATTTTGAATAGAGTTTTTTTTTCATTTTTCATGACAATAGATCAAAATTTGATGTTTGCATTGGGAAACATGAAGCGAAAGCCATTGATTGATGAAAAAGTCCATTTATAGTCACTCATGCCTTCGAAAGCCTAGTTACTCACTTTAAATGCTTTTACAATCTCATAAATGATTTTCAGTTGAATTTGTTTTCATTTTTGATTAAAACAAATCATAATTAGATGTTTGCCATGGAAAACGTGAAGTGAAAGCCATCCATTGATAAGAAAAGTCAATTTATAGTCACCCACGCTTTCAAAAGCCTTATTACTCACTTTAAGTGATTTTATAACTTTATAAATGATATGAAATTGAATTTATTTTTCATTTTTCATTAAAATAGGTCATAATTTGATGTTGGAATTAGAAAACGTGAAGGGAACGCCATTCATTGACAAGAAAAGTCCATTTATAGTCACTCATACCTTCGAAAGTCTAGTTACTCACTTTAAATGATTTTATAATCTCATGAATGATTTTAAGTTGAATTTGTTTTCATTTTTGGTTCAAACAGATCATAATTGGATGTTTGCCTTAGAAAAGGTGAAGCAAAAGCCATCTATTGACAAGAAAATTTCATTTATCGTAACTCATGTGTTTGAGAGTCTTATTACTAGCTTTAAGTGGTTTTAAAACTTTATAAATTATTTTAAATTGAATTTGCTTTCAAATTTAGTTAAAATATATCATAATTTGATGTTTGCATTAGAAATGTGAAGTGAAAGTCATCTGTTGACAAGAAAATTACATTTATAGTTATGAATTCCTCTGAAAGCCTTACTACTCATTTTGAGTGGTTTTATAGCTTTATAAATAATTTAAAATTGATTTTTTTTAATTTTTGGTTAAAATAGATCGTAATTTGATGTTTGTGTAAGGAAACCTAAAGCAAAAACTATCCATTGACAAGAAAAGTCCATTTACAGTCACTCATGCCTTTGAAAGCTTAATTACTTAGTTTAAATAGTTTTATAATCTCATGAATCATTTGAAGTTCAATTTGTTTTCATTTTTTGTTAAAACAGATCATAATTAGATATTTGTCTTGGGAAACATGAAGAAAAAGCCATCGATTGACAAGTAAACTCTATTTATAGCCACCCATGCCTTTAAAAGCCTTGTTACTCTCTTTAAATGGTTGTATAATCCTGTAAATGATTTTTAGTTGAATTTTTTTCATTTTTGGTTAAAACAAATCATAATCAGATGTTTGCCTTGTGAAACGTGAAGTGAAAGCCATTGATTGACAAGAAAAGTCCATTTTTATTCACTCGTGCTTGCGATTGCCTAATTACTCACTTTAAATAGTTTTATAATCTTATAAATGATTTTAAGTCGATTTTTTTATTTTTGGTTAAAACAGATCATAATTGGATGTTTGTCTCGAGAAATGTGAAGCGAAAGCCATCTATTGACAAGAAAATTTCATTTATAGTAACTTATGCATTCAAGCGCCTTATTGCTGGCTTTAAATGGTTTTAAAACTTTACAAATGATTTTAAATTGAATTTTTTTTCATTTTTAGTTAAAATATATCATAATTTGATGCTTGCATTGAGAAACGTGAGGCAAAAGCCATCTGTTGACAAGAAAATTACATTTATAGTCATGCATGCCTTCAAAACCCTTGTTACTCGCTTTAAGTGGTTTTATAACTTTATAAATGATTTTAAATTGAATTTTTTCTCATTTATTGTTAAAACGGATCATAATTTGATGTCTGCATTGGAAACACGAAGCGAAAGCCATCCATTGACAACAAAAGTCCATTTATAGTCACCCATGCCTTCAAAAGCCTTCTCTTTTGCTTTAAGTGGCTTTATAACTTTATAAATAATTTTAAATTGAATTTTTTTTCATTTCTCATTCAAATAGAATGTAATTTGATGTTTGCATTGAAAACATGAAGCGAAAGCCATTCATTGACAAGAAAAGTCCATTTATAGTCACTCATACCTTCGAAAGCCTAGTTACTTACTTTAAATAGTTTTATACTCTCATTAATGATTTTAAGTTGAATTTGTTTTCATTTTTGGTTAAAATAGATCATAATTGTATTGGCTCCATTAGTTTTTCATGATAATAAAACATTCCCATTTATTTGTGTCTAATTCCTTTATTTGAGTGTGCAGGAAATTAATATATGGAATTAATTTCTTAAATCTTCAAAGAGTATTTTTGAAAGAAAAAAAGGGATAAAATCAACAAGATGTAACTGAATAACAAGGAGGAAGCTTATTGGTGAAACAAAGAAGAACATTGGTTGATCAAATTTCAAATTCGAGAAATGGCGGGCTAAAGAATTTGAGAAACATAACCAACTTAGTTAACCAAGTCAGTCGACTAAGTGCCCTCTGCCAGAATCTGCAAACCAGAAACAGAATCAACTTAGTTAACCAAGTTAGTCAACTAAGAGCTCTCTATCTGTAATTTGAACCAGAGCACTACAAGATAGATTAACGGCTAGAACTCATCCTCAACTATTTCCAACGGATATAAACTGCCAAACTACCATCAGAGTTGCATCTTCAAGTATAAAAGGGTCTTCCAACAATGAGAAACAAGTTTTTTGAAGCCTTGAATGAGATTTGAGCTATATAAAGTTGAAAAACTAGAAAAGCTTCCCTGCACTTGTCTGTACTTTAACGCCTACTTTTTGCATCTGTGATTAGCACTTAATCTTGTACCAATCAGATGATCCAGTGATCATAGGTACTTTCTTTTACCACTTCTTCTTGTATACTTAGAGTGAGGGAGTCACTCTATGGGGTTGTTCAAGCTTGGAAAGCTTGAATGTTATAGGTTGTGGTTGAGCCTTGGAAAACCATTTTGGGTTTTAGTTTAGCTCGAGAAAAACTAGTGTAAAGGTTGTGGCTGAGCCTGCGAAAAGCAATTGTAAAAGCTTGGTGGAAGCTTGTGAATTCCACTGTTTTAGTGATTTAGTTTGGAAAGTCCTTGGTTGGATAATCAAGGTAGTGGATGTAGGTCTTGGATTGAACCACTATAAATTGCTATCCATTATCTACTATGTTTTCATTTTCTTTGTTCTGGAAATTAGTTCCACACCTTGTCAAGAGCCAAATTGTGCTATTCACCCCCTCTCTAGTGCATATTAACGGGACCAACAATTGGTATCAGAGCTAGTTCCCTGTTTTTAAGGCTTAATATCCTTTGGGAAGATCCAAATGGCTCAACAAAAAACCATAGTTGCTGAAGGACAATCAACAAACAGACCACCTCTGTTTGATGGCTCTAATTACCCTTATTGGAGCACTAGAATGTCAATCTATATTAGAGCCATAGAGTATGAAATGTGGGACGTCATAACTGATGGACCCTTTATGCCCTCAACCATGTATGTAGTAACAAATGAGTTGATGCCCAAGCTAAGGTTTGAATGGAATGAGGCTAAAACTAATAAAGTTCAAATAAACTTTAAGGCCATCAACACATTGCATTGTGCCTTGACCCCCACTGAATTTAACAAAGTCTCAAGCTGTACAACAACTAAACAAGTGTGGAAAAAACTTAGAATAATCCATGAAGGGACTTATCAAGTAAAGGAGTCCAAAATTGCTCTCTTAACACATAGTTATGAAATGTTCAAAATGGAGCCTGGTGAAGACATCACCAGCATGTTTGATAGGTTTACAAACTTTATAAATAAATTAAGTCAGCTAGGCAAGCCTATCCCTGAACATGAATTAGTTAAGAGACTACTTAGATGCCTACCAAAATCTTGGAAACCAAAAGTGACTGCCATTAGAGAGGCTAAAGATCTGAACATCATCACTCTTGATGAGATATGTGGTTCTCTTCTCACTCATGAGTTGGAGCTTGAGGAAGAAGAAGAAAAAGATCGAAGGGAAGCAAAGGAAAAGAAAAAGGGCATTGCACTTAAAGCCAACATTCTTGAAGAAGAGTTGGAAGAGCTTTCCTGTGATGATGATGAAGATTTAGCTCTAGTTGCAAGAAAATTCAGAAAACTAATGAGCAGAAGAAATCAATGGCTAACTAGAAGAGGTTTCAAGAAAGACCAAGGTGCTTCATGGAAAATAAGGAACAAAAATGACTCTAACAAAAAGGAGGAGATGATCTGCTACGAATGCAAGAAACCTAGTCACTTCAAGTCCGAGTGTCCATTGCTGAAAGATGATACCCCCAAGAAAAATAAGAGATCCAAGAAAGCAATGGTGGTTGCTGCATGGTCGGACAATGACACATCAAGCTCTGAAACTGATGATGAAAAATCTAATGAAAGAGCAAACATCTGTTTAATGGCACAAAAAGATGAAATAGAGGTACCCTCATCCCCCTGCATTAATTCTTATAATGATTTACAGGATGAATATGAATGCCTTTATGATGAATTTGAAAAACTTTTTTCAAAATACAAATCATTGAAGAAAAAAGCCGCATTACTTGAAAATGATTTGGAACAAATCAAACAAGAGTTCACCTCTATTTTTGAGCAAAGAAATATTTTGCGAGTTGAGTTAGACCACTCAAAAATAGACTTTGAGTTTTTAAAATAAAAGCTGGAAAACAAGTCTGAAGCCTCGCAAATAACTCTTGATGAAAGCACAGCTCTTAAATGTTTGAAAAATGAATCTTCAAAAAGAGATGCATACCACAATAAATATTCAGCTAAAGCATTACCTAGATGTTATAATTGTGGTAAACATGGTCATTTGTCATATGACTGTTTTAAGAAAATAAAAGTGCAGAAAGTTAAGAAAATTTGGGTTCCTAAGGGATCCTTTATTGTAACTAACAATTAAAGACCCATCAAAGTATGAGTACCTATAAAGAAAAACTAAAATTCTATTTTGTAGGTTGAGCTGGACTTAAAAGAGACATGTTTAAGAGCTCAACTCAAGAAGAAATAGCCTTGGTACTTGGATATGGCTGTTCACGGCACATGATAGGACATGAAATGATGTTTGCTCAGTTGGATAAGAGAAAAGGAGGAACCGTATCCTTTGAAGATGATTCAAAAGGCAGATCCATGGTATAGGTACGGTTGGTAAGAGTTCCCAAACTCAAATTAGTCATGTGCTGCTAGTTAAAGGCTTAAAGCATAATCTACTAAGTATTAGTCAATTATGTGATAAAGGATTTAAAGTATGTTTTGATTCAACTAAGTGTGAAGTGATTGATATAAGTACAAATAAAATCTCATTTATAGGAAAAAGGTTGAAGAACATGTATGTAAATTTTCTTGAAGATCTTGATGTGAATAGTGAAGTATCTCTTGCTGCAAATGCTGAGAATGATAACTAGTTATGGCATAGGAGATTAGGACATGTAAGCATGCATACTATGTCTAAATTAATAAAAAAAATCTTGTTGCAGGACTACCGAAATTGAAATTTGAAAAAGATAGGGTATGTGATGCTTGCCAATTAAGAAAACAAGTTAGAACATCCTTTAAGACTAAGAAAATAGTGTCAACATCTAAACCTCTTGAATTGTTGCACATTGATCTATTTGGTCCAATAAGCACAACTAGCTTAGGAGGTAAATCTTATGGGCTTGTAATAGTTGATGACTATTCTAGATATACTTCGGTATACTTCCTTGCTCATAAGAATGATGCTCTACAAGCATTCTTAAGTTATTGTAAGAAAGTAGAAAATGAAAAAGGACTAGCCATAGTTAGCATAAGGAGTGATCATGGAGGAGAATTTGAGAATGATGAGTTTGAAAAATTTTGCAATGAAAAGGGGTTGGATCACAATTTTTCTGCACCTAGAACACCCAAGCAAAATAGAGTTGTAAAGAGGAAAAACAGAACATTAAAAGAAATGGCTAGGACCATGTTATGTGAGAACAATCTACCTAAATATCTTTGGGCTGAGGCAGTAAATACAGCAGCTTATATTCTTAATAGAGTCTTAATAAGACCCTTGATTTCAAAGACTCCATATGAACTTTACAAAGGTAAGAGACCAAATATTTCTCATCTTAGGAGTTTTGGCTGTAAATGCTTTATATTGAACAATGGAAAACAACCCCTAGAGAAGTTTGATGCACAGAGTGATGAAGCAATACTTTTAGGATATGCATTAAACTCAAAGGCCTATAGAGTTTTTAACAAAAGGACCCTAACCGTTGAAGAATCAGTCCATGTAGTTTTTGATGAGTCAAATGCATTACAAAAAGAAGTTCATGATGATGATGATGATGATATAGAATCCTAGAAAAACAAATGGAGGAAATGAGCTTAGAGAACAATAAAAATAATGAAGAAAGCTCATCTAGAGGAGAAAATGAAACTCCATTTCTAGGAAATCTGTAAAGAGCAGAAAATCAACATGATGTTCTACCAAGAAGTTGGAGATTTGTAAGAGATCACCCACAAGACCAAATAATAGGTGACATTTCACAAGGAGTTAGAACTAGGAAAGCAACTAGAGAAACTTGTGAGTTTTCAGCTTTTATATCTCAAATTGAACCTAAAAACTTTGAAGAAGCTGAAAAGGAGGAAAGTTGGATAATGGCCATGCAAGAAGAACTTGATCAATTCACTAGGAATCATGTATGGTCATTGGTACCTAGACTTTCAAATCATCTTGTTGTTGGTACTAAATGGGTATTTAGAAATAAAGTAGATGAGTAAGGAAATGTAGTTAGAAACAAAGCTAGGCTAGTAGCAAAAGGATATAACCAAGAAGAAATTATAGATTATGATGAAACCTTTGCTCCCGTAGCTAAGATTGAAGCCATAAGGTTGTTGCTAGCTTTTGCATGCTTTATGAATTTTAAGTTGTACCAAATGGATGTAAAAAGTGCATTCTTAAATAGATTAATTCAAGAGGAAGTTTTTGTAGAACAACCACCTGGTTTTGAAGATTTTGAAAAATCTGATCATGTTTTTAAGCTTCACAAAGCATTGTATGGATTGAAACAAGCTCCTAGAGCTTGGTATGAGAGGCTTTCAAAATTTCTAGTTGAAAAAGGATATGATAAAGGCAGCATCGATACTACATTGTTCATTAAGAGATATCTAAATGATTTAATTGTTCTGCAAATATATGTGGATGATATTATATTTGGTACAACTAATGAAGCTTTATGTAAGAACCTTGAAAAGGAAATGCAAGGTGAATTTGAGATGAGCATGATGGGAGAGTTGAAGTACTTCCTTGGTCTTCAAATCAAACAAAGTGAGGAAGGAATCTTCATCAACCAAGAAAGATATACTTATGATATGCTCAAGAAATTCGATATTCTAAAGCTGAAATCAATTTCCACACCAATGAGTCCATCCATCAAACTCGATTTAGATGAAAAAGGTAAAGATGTAGATCAAAAGCTTTATAGAGTTATGATTGGCTCTCTTCTTTACTTAACAGCAAGTAGACCAGATATTCAGTTTTGTGTTTGCTTGTGTGCTAGATTTCAATCATAGCCTAAAGAATCACACCTAACAACTGTTAAGAGAATTTTTAGATACCTCATAGACACTCAAGAACTAGGAATATGGTACTCTAGAAACTCAACTCTTAACTTAGTTGGATATTCAGATGCTAACTTTGCTGGCAGCAGAACTGATAGGAAAAGCACTAGTGGAACATGCCAATTTTTATGAAGGATGCTTGTGTCTTGGTCCAACAAGAAGCAAAACTCAGTAGCACTATCTACAGCAGAGGCTAAATATGTTTCATTAGGTAGTTGCTGTGCACAAATCCTTTGGATCAAGCAACAATTAAAAGACTATTGAATAATTATGCATAATATACCAATATACCGTGATAACACAAGTGCAATCAATATATCAAAAAATCTTGTGCAACATTCTAAGACAAAGCACATTGAAATTAGACACCATTTTATTAGAGACTATGTAGTGAAAAATGACATTAAAATAGATTTTGTGAATACTCTACATCAATTAGCTGACATTCTTACCAAACCACTGAGTGAAGATAGATTTTGTGAGATTATAAGAAATTTGGGGATGGTTAATGTGAAGGAATTATAAGAAAATCTTTGGCTCTCACAGTGAAAACAGAATGCATTCAGTCGACTAAGGAATTCTTAGTCAACTGAGAGTGGTCTGACATCCTTAAATAATAAGACTCAGTGAGTTTAAAGAAATATGAGTAAATTGTGGTAAAAATTTGATTTACTGGGTGTAAAGAGAAATAGAACAGAGCTGCCAAAGGTAAATAATCAAAATTTTAGTGGGATATTTGAAAATATGAAGATATAAAAGTAGGGCAGTTCTTAAAGGAAGATAAGGATTTTTCTGAGCAATAACTACTGCCAACCTCTTCTTCCCTCTCCTCTATAACTCGTTGCTCTAAAAACAAAAACCTAAATCTTCCTAGTTGCCTCTAAAACCGACTCAGACCTACAAAAATTTCTAGAACCAAAATGGCTAGAACATCTCAGAGTAAAGAAGTATTAGAAAAGAAGAAAAGAAAAAGGCCAATGGAGGAAGAAACTGGAATAGAAAGTCAGAAGAAAAAACAGAAAATCGTGCCTGCTTTAGTGAAGGAAATAACCGAGAAACTAAGAGAAAAGAAGCAGAAAATAGACAAGAAGAAAGATACAGAACCTTCACTCCAGAAAGGTATCAGTTCCTCTTTTTCTTTGAAATTTAGAAATAAGCTGCATGAATATAGATTCAAGAATGTAGAAAATGCACCAATCTCCTACGAAAAGTTTATTGATTGGAAGAGTTTTAAGGAAAATGTAGAAATCCATACCAGTCTATCTGAGTACTTTGATGAGCTTAAACTTAAAGGTTACAGCACTTTTAAGAATAGGTCTTATAGTCAAAGTCTGGTTAAAGAATTTTACTCTGGCATTGCTTTGAAAGAAAAGGAGTTAGTAGATTCCGATGACTATGTAAAAGATGGCTTGAATGTCTATTTGAATGGAAAAGAGTTTGTTGTGATTGCTGGAGATTTAGGAAACCTGCTGGAACTATAGGGTGAAATAAGTGAATTTGAACTTCCAGAAAAATATGATCCGTCCTCACTGTGGGAGATCATCACTAGAAAGAAAGAAAAATACTCCTCTAAATGTAATTCAGGTTTGATAATCAATCCACAGATTAGGATATTGCATTACTTTATAGTAGCAAATATTCAAGGGAGGAGTGGAAGTCTTAGCTACATCAGCCTCTAGGATCTTTGGCTGATGGAGCATGCTTTTAATGGAGTGTCTCTAAATCTGGGGAGATTTATGATTGAGAAAATGAGAAGT
Source organism: Theobroma cacao (assembly GCF_000208745.1). Taxonomy (NCBI): domain Eukaryota; kingdom Viridiplantae; phylum Streptophyta; class Magnoliopsida; order Malvales; family Malvaceae; genus Theobroma; species Theobroma cacao. The sequence goes on from NW_017234727.1 coordinate 96,474, forward strand.
GCCTGCCGACTTGATAAGGTCAATATGCCATATGGGAATGTGATTACATCCCTTGTGTAAAAGAAAGGAATATGGGCTAAACGGTATGATATAGACCTGGTGAAAATCAAAGACCAAGCCATTTATTATGGTAGCTTAGTTAAGATGGGGTATGTGCTCGATGGAGAGAAGTTTATCAAAACCTCTAAAATTGGCCCAAGAAAATATCACAGTCTGCCTGCTCAACCTGAAGAAGCTGCTTCTAGATTTTCAAATGAGATGATTTTTAATTTGCTTATGAGGATTGATGGTAAGCTGACTGACCAAGGAGTGAAGCTACAGAAAATGGAAGATAAAATCACTGAGTTGGAAAACAAGCTGAAGGAGAAGGAAAACACGGCGTCTGAACCTGTGGCTGTAGACAGTTCTACCACATCTAGCACTGCACCTGCATAGCAAGGTGCTGAAGGTTTAGCAGAACCAGTAGAAAAGTCTGGAAGTTCTGGCACTCAAGCTAAAGGCTTTACCTATAAGTCTGCCGGTCCTATTCTGCAAACTGAGGACTTCCCACAAGGAGTTGAACAGCTAGCCAAATCACCATCCCCTAAACCTCAAAGCAAAAATCACTCAGAACAAGGGATTGAAGTAGCTGGTGCAGAAACTAAGAAACATCAGGCCTCTTCTCCAAATTCAGAGGAAGTTTCCATTATAGACATTTTCATTAAATGGTCAGAAAGGAACAAGCTGAAAAAGACACTATCAAGATAGCAACTCAGAAAGATGGTGCAAATGTAAGAAAAGGAAAGAAACCTGCTTCAACTCCCAAACTATAGGTAAAAACAGGGAAACTAGAAGCCACCACAGCACCACCAACTAAGGCAAAACAACCAACCAAAGGAAGGAAGACTATGGCAATCAAGACAGCCTTTCTCAAAAGAAGAAAGTCTTTCAGATTGGCAAAGAAGTCCAAACCAGTTTCAACCTCTTCTCATCACAGTCCAATTCATGTTTCAAAATAATCTTCTCCAGAATCCTCTCCTAGAAAGTCATCTCCTCTCTGAGAACCCTCTTTGTTTCCTCTTAACCCTTTCTATGGAACTGAATCCTCACCCTCTGCTTCATTAGATGAGTAGAATCCCCCTCCTTTGATGCTGACAAAAAGGGGGAGTAGTATGGTACCAAGGGAGTAGGAACCAGAGAATAATGTTTAAAAAATAAAATGTTAGTGTAGAGGAACCAAGAACCTAGGAAAGGAAAGAAAGCAGAACCAGGGGTGCATGAAATTAGAGAAATAGGAGATAGAAAGCAAAACTAGTCTAGGGGCATTTTCAGAATACTTTTTAATCAACTATTATTTGTGCCTTGGTGGCACTTAAACACTCAGCTCTAATTTTGTTATTTATGTGGATGTATGTGAAACATGAATGCTGATATGCTTATGATATTTAACTGCTGTAAACTAAAGTCTGCTGATGTTTTGATAGCTTGACTGTCATAAACAAAATCTGCTGCTAATATGCTGATATTAAGAAACTTTAGATAATTAAAATGATGGTAAGGTTACTCACAATGTCTAGAGTGGGGATTTTCGAAATACTCAGACTATTGGTCCTCGGATGCAATTCCCTTGCCTTTATCGGAGGACTCACCACCTTGACACAATACAAAATCGAGGAATTCACCACATTGGTACTAAATTGAAATTAAACTAATTTTGACTACTAATGCATGATATGGAATGCAAAAGGTCTAAATTTTGCCTAAACACCGTATTGACCTATTTCGGTCTTTTACCCGATAAATTGAAATACACATCCAATTTAGCTCCAATTGATCCCATTTCTTTTTCTACTGCTTCAAATCACGAATGTCCAACCAAATAACCCAAAAATCAGCAAAGCCACATTCATATTCCTTC
>NW_017234727.1:103050-104599 GCF_000208745.1 Theobroma cacao
TTTTTTTTATTTTAGGTTAAAGCAGATCATAATTTGATGTTTACATTGGGAAACGTGAAACGAAAGCCATCCATTGACAAGAAAAGTCCATTTGTAGTAACTCATGCCTTTGAGAGCCTTAATACTAGCTTTAAGTGGTTTTATGACTCTATAAATAATTTCAAATTGAATTTGTTATCATTTTTTGTTAAAATAGATCCTAATTTGATATTTGCGTTGGGATCTGTGAAGCAAAAGCCATCCATTGACAAGAAAAGTTCACTTATAGTCACTCGTGCATTCGAAAGTCGAGTTACTCACTTTACACGATTTTATAATCTCATAAATGATTTTAGCTTGAAATTTTTTTTATTTTTGGTTAAAACAGATCATAATTGGATGTTTGCCTTAGGAAACGTGAAGCTAAAATCCATCCCTTGAAAAGAAAAGTCCATTTATAGCGACTCATGCCTTCGAAAGTTTAGTTACTCGCTTTAAGTTGTTTTATTACTTTATAAATGATTTTAAATTGAATTTGTTTTCATTTTTGTTCAAACAAATCATAATTTGATGTTTGCATTGCAAAATGTGAAGCAAAAGCTATCCATTGACAAGAAAAGCCCATTTTTTGTCACTCGCACATTCAAGAGCCTGGTTACTCGCTTTAAATGGTTTTATAATCTTATCAATGATTTTAAGCTGAACTTTTTCCCATTTTTGGTTAAAATTGATCATAATTGAATGTTTGCCTCAAGAATCCTGTAGTGAAAGCCAACCATTGACAAGCAAAGTCCATTTATATTCACTCATGCCTTCAAAAGCCTTGTTACTTGCTTTAAGTGGTTTTATAAATTTATGAATGGTCCTAAATTAAATTTTGTCATTTAGGTTGAAACAGATCATAATTTGATATTTGCACCAAGAAGCCTGAAGCGAAACCAATCCATTGATAAGAAAAGTCCATATATAGTCACTAATGCCTTTGAAAGCCTTGTTACTCGCTTTAAGTGGTTTTATAAGTTCATAACTGATTTTAAATCACATTGTATTTCCATTTTTTGTTAAAACATATCATAATTTGATGTTTGCATGGGGAAACGTGAAGCGAAAGCAATTCATTGATAGGAAAAGTCCATTTATCATCACTCATGCCTTTGAAAGCCTTGTTACTCACCTTAAGTAGTTTTATAACTTTATAAATAATTTTAGATTGCATTTTTTTTATTTTAGGCAAAAACATATCATAATTTGATGTTTGCAATCGGAAACATGAAGTCAAAGCCATCCATTGATAAGAAAAGTCTACTTATAGTCATTCATGCCTTCAAGAGACTCGTTCCCCACTTTAATTGGTTTTATAACCTTATAAGTAATTTTAAATAGAATTTGTTTTCATTTCTCATTAAAACATATCATAATTTGATGCTTGTATTGGGAAACATGAAGCAAAAGCCATCCATTGACAGGAAAAGTCCATTTACTGTCACTCATGCCTTTGAACGCCTAGTTACTTACTTTAAATGGTTTTATAATCTTATAGACGATTTCAATTTATTTTGTTTTTCATTTT
>NW_017234727.1:105848-108685 GCF_000208745.1 Theobroma cacao
TTTTAGGTTAAAGCAGATCATAATTTGATGTTTACATTGGGAAACGTGAAACGAAAGCCATCCATTGACAAGAAAAGTCCATTTGTAGTAACTCATGCCTTTGAGAGCCTTCATACTAGCTTTAAGTGGTTTTATGACTCTATAAATAATTTCAAATTGAATTTGTTATCATTTTTTGTTAAAACAGATCCTAATTTGATATTTGCGTTGGGATCTGTGAAGCAAAAGCCATCCATTGACAAGAAAAGTTCACTTATAGTCACTCGTGTATTCGAAAGTCGAGTTACTCACTTTACACGGTTTTATGATCTCATAAATGATTTTAACTTGAAATTGTTTTCATTTTTCGTTAAAACAGATCATAATTGGATGTTTGCGTTAGGAAACGTGCAGCTAAAATCCATCCCTTGAAAAGAAAAGTCCATTTATAGCGACTCATGCCTTCGAAAGTTTAGTTACTCGCTTTAAGTGGTCTTATTACTTTATAAATGATTTTAAATTGAATTTGTTTTCATTTTTGTTCAAACAGAACATAATTTGATGTTTGCATTGGAAAATGTGAAGCGAAAGCTATCCATTGACAAGAAAAGCCTATTTTTTGTCACTCGCACATTCAAAATCCTAGTTACTTGCTTTAAATGGTTTTATAATCTTATCAATGATTTTAAGTTGAACGTTTTCTGATTTTTGGTTGAAATTGATCATAATTGAATGTTTGCCTCAAGAATCCTGTAGCGAAAGCCAACCTTTGGCAAGCAAAGTCCATTTATATCACTCATGCCTTCAAAAGCCTTGTTATTCGCTCTAAGTGGTTTTATAAATTTATGAATGGTTCTAAATTAAATTTTGTCATTTAGGTTGAAACAGATCATAATTTGATATTTGCACCAAGAAGCCTGAAGCGAAACCAATCCATTGACAAGAAAAGTCCATTTATAGTCACTCATGCCTTTGAAAGCCTTGTTACTCGCTTTAAGTGGTTTTACTACTTTATAAATGATTTTAAATTTAATTTGTTTTCATTTTTGTTCAAACATATCATAATTTTATGTTTGCATTGGGAAACGTGAAGCAAAAGCTATCCATTGACAAGAAAAGCCCATCTTCTGTCACTCGGACATTCAAAAGCCTGGTTACTCGCTTTAAATGGTTTTATAATCTTATAGACGATTTTAATTTATTTTTCTTTTCATTTTAGGTTAAAACAGATCATAATTTGATGTTTATATTGGGAAATGTGAAACGAAAGCCATCCATTGACAAGAAAAGTCCATTTGTAGTAACTCATGCCTTTGAGAGCCTTGTTACTAGCTTTAAGTGGTTTTATGACTCTATAAATAATTTCAAATTGAATTTGCTATCATTTTTTGTTAAATCAAATTCTAATTTGATGTTTACATTGGGATCTGTGAAGCAAAAGCCATCCATTAACCAGAAAAGTCCGCTTTTAGTCGCTCGTGCATTCGAAAGTCGAGTTACTCACTTTAAACGGTTTTATAATGTCATAAATGATTTTACCTTGAAATTTTTTTCATTTTTGGTTAAAAAGATCAAAATTGGATGTTTGCCTTAGGAAACTTGAAGCTAAAATCCATCCCTTGAAAAGAAGAGTCCATTTATAGCGATTGATGCCTTCGAAAGTTTAGTTACTCCCTTTAAGTGGTTTTATGACTTTATAAATGATTTTAAATTGAATTTGCTTTCATTTTTGTTCAAACAGATCATAATTTGATCTTTGCATTGGAAAACGTCAAGTGAAAGCTATCCATTGACAAGAAAAGCTAATTTTTGGTCACTCGCACATTCAAAAGCCTGGTTACTCGCTTTAAATGGTTTTATAATCTTATCAACGATTTTAAGTTGAACTTTTTCCCATTTTTGGTTGAAATTGATCATTATTGAATGTTTGCCTCAAGAATCGTGTAGCAAAAGCCAACCATTGACAAGCAAAGTCCATTTATATTCACTCATGCCTTCAAAAGCCTTGTTACTCACTTTAAGTGGTTTTATAAATTTATGAATGGTTTTAAATTAAATTTTTTTTCATTTAGGTTGAAACAGATCATAATTTGATATTTTCACCAAGAAGCCTAAAGCAAAACCAATCCATTGACAAGAAACGTCTATTTATAGTCACTCATGCCTTTGAAAGCCTTGTTACTCGCTTTAAGTGGTTTTATAAGTTTATAACTGATTTTAAATCGCATTGTATTTTCATTTTTTTAAAAAACAGATCATAATTTTATGTTTGCATGGGGAAACTTGAAGCGAAAGCAATTCATTGATAGGAAAAGTCCATTTATCGTCACTCATACCTTCGGAAGTTTTGTTACTCACCTTAAGTAGTTTTATAACTTTATAAATGATTTTAGATTGTAATTTTTTATTTTAGGCAAAAACAGATCATAATTTGATGTTTGCAATCGAAAACGTGAAGTCAAAGCCATCCATTCACAAGAAAAGTCTACTTATAGTCATTCATGCCTTCAAGAGACTCGTTCCCCACTTTAATTGGTTTTATAACCGTATAAGTAATTTTAAATTGAATTTGTTTTCATTTCTCATTAAAACATATCATAATTTGATGCTTGTATTGGAAAACATGAAGCAAAAGCCATCCATTGACAGGAAAAGTCCATTTACTGTCACTCATGCCTTTGAACGCCTAGTTACTTACTTTAAATGGTTTTATAATCTTATAGACGATTTTAATTTATTCTTTTTCATTTTAGGTTAAAGCAGATCATAATTTGATGTTTACATTGGGAAACGTGAAACGAAAGCCATCCATTGACAAGAAAAGTCCATTTGTAGTAACTCATGCCTTTGAGAGCCTT
>NW_017234727.1:109320-150363 GCF_000208745.1 Theobroma cacao
AATATTTGTCTTGAGAAACGTGAAGCGAAAGCCATCCATTGACAAAAAAGTACCATTTGTAGTAACTCATGCCTTTGAGAGCCTTGTTACTAGCTTTAAGTTGTTTTATGACTCTATAAATAGTTTCAAATTGAATTTGTTATCATTTTTTGTTAAAACAGATCCTAATTTGATGTTTGCATTGGGATCTGTGAAGCAAAAGCCATCCATTGACAAGAAAAGTCGACTTATAGTCACTCGTGCATTCAAAAGTCGAGTTACTCACTTTAAACGGTTTTATAATATCATAAATGATTTTAGCTTGAAATTTTTTTATTTTTGGTTAAAACAGATTATAATTGGATGTTTGCCTTAGGAAACGTGAAGCTAAAATCCATCCCTTGACAAGAAAAGTCCATTTATAGTGACTCATGCCTACGAAAGTTTAGTTAGTCGCTTTAAGTGGTTTTATTACTTTATAAATGATTTTAAATTGAATTTGTTTTCATTTTTGTTCAAACAGATCATGATTTGATGTTTGCATTAGAAAATGTGAAGCGAAAGCTATCCATTGACAAGAAAAGATCATTTTTTGTCACTTACACATTCAAAAGCCTGGTTACTCGCTTTAAATGGTTTTTTAATCTTCTCAATGATTTTAAGTTGAACTTTTTCGCATTTTTGGTTGAAATTGATCATAATTGAATGTTTGCCTCAAGAATCCTGTAACGAAAGCCAACCATTGACAAGCAAAGTCCATTTATATTCACTCATGCCTTCAAAAGCCTTGTTACTCGCTTTAAGTGGTTTTATAAATCTATGAATGGTTCTAAATTAATTTTTTTTTCATTTAGGTTGAAACAGATCATAATTTGATATTTGCACCAAGAAGCCTGAAGCGAAACCAATGCATTGACAAGAAAAGTCCATTTATAGTCACTCATGCCTTTGAAAGCCTTCTTACTCACTTTAAGTGGTTTTATAAATTTATAACTGATTTTAAATCGCATTGTATTTTCATTTTTTGCTAAAACAGATCATAATTTGATGTTTGCATGGGGAAACGTGAAGTGAAGGCAATTCATTGATAGGAAAAGTCCATTTATCGTCACTCATACCTTCGGAAGCCTTGTTAGTCACCTTAAGTAGTTTTATAACTTTATAAATGATTTTAGATTGTAATTTTTTATTTTAGGCAAAAACAGATCATAATTTGATGTTTGCAATCGAAAACGTGAAGTCAAAGCTATCCATTGACAAGAAAAGTCTACTTATAGTCATTCATGCCTTCAAGAGACTCGTTCCCCACTTCAATTGCTTTTATAACCGTATAAGTAATTTTAAATTGAATTTGTTTTCATTTCTCATTAAAACATATCATAATTTGATGCTTGTATTGGGAAACATGAAGCAAAAGCCATCCTTTGACAGGAAAAGTCCATTTACTGTCACTCATGCCTTTGAACGCCTAGTTACTTACTTTAAATGATTTTATAATCTTATAGACGATTTTAATTTTTGTTTTTCATTTTAGGTTAAAGCATATGATAATTTGATGTTTACATTAGGATACGTGAAACGAAAGCCATCCATTGACAAGAAAAGTCCATTTGTAGTAACTTATGCCTTTGAGAGCCTTGTTACTAGCTTTAAGTGTTTTTATGACTCTATAAATAATTTCAAATTGAATTTGTTATCATTTTTTTAAAAAAATAGATCCTAATTTGATGTTTGCATTGGGATCTGTGAAGCAAAAGCCATCCATTGACAAGAAAAGTTCACTTATAGTCACTAGTGCATTCGAAAGTCGAGTTACTCACTTTAAACGGTTTTATAATCTCATAAATGATTTTAGCTTGAAATTTTTTTCATTTTTGGTTAAAGTAGATGATAATTGGATGTTTGCCTTAGGAAACGTGAAGCTAAAATCCATCCCTTGAAAAGAAAAGTCCATTTATAGTGACTCATGCCTTCGAAAGTTTATTTACTCGCTTTAAGTGGTTTTATTACTTTATAAATGATTTGAAATTGAATTTGTTTTCATTTTTGTTCAAACAGATCGTAATTTGATGTTTGCATTGGAAAACGTGAAGCGAAAGCTATCCATTGACAAGAAAGGCCCATTTTTTATCACTCGCACATTCAAAAGCCTAGTTACTCGCTTTAAATGGTTTTATAATCTTATCAATGATTTTAAGTTGAACTTTTTCTTATTGTTGGTTGAAATTGATCAAAATTGAATGTTTGCCTCAAGAATCGTGTAGCGAAAGCCAACCATGGACAAGCAAAGTCCATTTATATTCACTCATGCCTTCGAAAGTTTAGTTACTCACTTTAAGTGGTTTTATTACTTTATAAATGATTGTAAATTGAATGTTTTTTCATTTTTCATTAAAATAGGTCATAATTTGACGTTTGCCTTAAGAAATGTGAAGTGAAAGCCATCCATTAATAAGAAAGGTCTATTTATAATCATTCATGGCTTCAAGAGCCTTGTTACTCCCTTTAATTGGTTTTATAACCTTATAAATAATTTTAAATTGAATTTGTTTTCATTTTTCAGTAAAACATACCATAATTTGATGTTTGGGAAACGTGAAGCGAAAGCCATCCATTGATAAGAAAAGCTTATTTTTTGTCACTCGTGCATTTGAAAAGCCTAGTTACTCACTTTAAATGGTTTTATAATCCTATAAATAATTTTAAGTTGAATTTCTTTTTCTTTTTTAGTTAAAACTGATCACAATAGGATGTTTTTCTTGAGAAACATGCAGTGAAAGCCATCCATTTGCAAGAAAAGTCCATTTATAGTCACTCATGTCTTTAAAAGCTTTGTTACTCGCTTTAAGTGGTTTTATAACCTTATAAATGATTTTAAGTTAATTTTTTTTTTCATTTTAGGTTAAAACAGATCATAATTTGATGTTTGCATTAAGAAACATGAAGCAAAAGTCATCCATTGACAAGAAAAGTCCATTTATTGTCACTTGTGCATTTGAAAGTCTAGTTGCTCGCTTTAAATGGTTTTATAATCTCATAAATGATTTTAAGTTGAATTTATTTTCATTTTTGGTTAAAACAGATCTTAATTGGATGTTTAACTTGGGAAACGTAAAGCTAAAAGTCATCCATTAAAAAGAAAAGTCCATTTATAGTGACTCATGCCTTTGAAAGTCTAGTTGCTCGCTTTAAGTGGATTTATAACTTTATAAATGATTCTAAATTTAATTTTTTTTATTTGTCATTATAGCATATCATGATTTAACATTTACATTGGGAAACGTTAGGCGAAAGCTATCCATTGACAAAAAAGTGTATTTATAGTCACTCATTCCTTTAAAAGTATTGTTACTTGCTTTAAGTGGTTTTATAACTTTATAAATGATTTTAACTAGAATTTATTTTCATTTTAGGTTAAAACAAATCATAATTTGATGTTTGCATCAAGAAACGTGAAGCAAAAGCCATCCATCGACAAAAAACGTCCATTTATAGTCACTTATGCCTTTGAAAGCCTTATTACCTGCTTTAAGTGGTTTTATAACTTTATAAATGATTTTAAATTGATTTTTTTTCTCATTTTAGGTTAAAACATATCATAATTTGATGTTTGCATTAGGAAACTTGAAGTGGACGCCTTACAATGACCCTATTCCAGATCGTTACCCGCATTCGAGACTTGTGAGAAAACCCGCCAAATCTTGAACAAGCCTTCGCAATTATCCATTTATCAAACCATAACACGTCCAATGGAAATCTCATAACCATCACAATTTCATTAATGGCAAATATTCTCTCTATACATTATGTTTCATCATCATATAAATATATGTTTACATTTTATAATAAATGGCAAGTTCCTAAAATCTCTTGACAGCATAAGGACCTTTAACAGCGAAGCGACTTGGAATATGGTACTAGAAAATGCATTTACCTACATCAAAGTGGACCATAATATGCCAATGAAAAGCATGCTAGTTGATCACTTCTCTACAAAATGAGAATATTGGCATGAGTCTCACATACTCAATGATCATCGGCTCAGTGAGCAAGGCGAAGATGGGAAACAAGCTAGGGATAGAAAATTTGAATATTAAAAGCATATAAATATATAAACCATTTAAAATCAAATGGAACATTTGTGCCTTACATATATACCAAAGAATTGTGATGCAAAGTAACCATTTCAAGTAATATATTAAAAGCATTGTAATTAAAAGATTTCTACCGTCGAAATCATTTGATGTCCTTTACTCAAAATTGGACTAACATAAGCGTGCACGCTCCTGTAAAATCAAACAATATCAATGCTTATACACAAGCATATAAACAAACTCATACTTGAGGTATTAAACACAAAACCTTCGTATAAATAAGGGAGCTAGGGATAAACTGGTATTTCTCACCATGCGAAAGAATATGTATTTGAAAACCTAAAGAGATATCACTCTTGATTAGGTAATCATAAGTAATCAACCCGTGGAACCGTTTCCACATAATAACATCTAAGAGGCCCCCCTCCACTGGATTCCCATAGCCATGGCAGTCTCGACGATGTTGGCCAACATTAGAGAAATCATGTGGTCGCAACCACGTATAAACCTTTACTTTGCCAATTTAAACTCTTTGTGTTCTTAATCGATCAATATCGCTTGCAGTTTAACTGTTATCCTTCTTGATTTACACTCATAGCAACTATCCTTGTCAATTCTTGGCAGCAATTAAATCCAAGATGTAAAACCCGACCTTATAAATACATGTCATAACATACATTCACTGAGTAGCATGTTATTATGCTAAGAAAGTCCCTAAGAATATACGAAACTCGGTATTGTACCTAACGGTACACTTGAATTGATTTAACCTCGAACTAGTTCAAATAGGAATCGTAGGATGAAATTTAACATTTTATAGTCAAGGAATGACTAAAAATGATTGCTCGGAGTTCGAGGGTTCATTTAGGAAAAAATTGAAAATTTTGATGTTTAGGGGTAAAATCGTAATTTTTCCACCCGTGGACAAAATTTGAGATTTTGAGAGAATTTAGATCACATTTGACAAATTGGAGAATGGTATGAGTATAAGGGATGAAAAATATGTCTATGGGCAATTTTTCAATTTTTGAGGTAAAAATGTAATTTTTAACTTTTACAGGAGTAAAAGTGTAAATTTCAAAAATTACTCCACCGAGACTTTGGATGAGTCTGAGAATTTTATCTAAGCTATGAATATATGAGACAAGTGTATGGTGAAAATTTGGAAACAAATGGATGAAATTTTAAAAATGGGCCAATGGGAAAGTGACATGTGGCATTTTTTAATGATATAATATTATTTTAATGAAAAGTCAGCCCATTTAAACCCAAATTTTAAGTGCTGGCCGGCCATAAGGAAGAACAAGAGAGGAAATAGAGAGGAAAGGAAGAAAAAAAGAAAAACCAAAGAGAAACAAGAAAATTCAAAGGGAAATTCGCGGTTTTCGACCGTTTACGCGTCTAACGGTAAGATTTTTCGATTTTAGCTTGATTTCTACCTTTCCTATGCCTTTATTTCCATTTAGCATGCTTGAGGAGAGAGATCAAAAAGTGATATCAAGGGCTGGACGAAATTCTAGGGGAGAGAAATTGAAATTTTTAGGTTTTGATTTTTAGTTAAATTGATAGTTTTAGTTAGTTAAATGTGTTTAGAAATTAAATTGGGCAAGAAATCATTAAATTTTCACAATACCCACTCTTGGCTGGATGCTCAATGCTGTACAATGATGATGAATTGATTTTATTCTAAGGGAAATGAAGAGAAAATGATGAAAAACGATTAAACGTGATAGAAAAACAAAGTAGAAAATTAACCGAGTTAATGTCCCATTTTTGGCCGAATTTTCCAAGGAAGGGAGTGAGCTGATTTTGTTGTTTTTAGAAGGTTATTGGCTGATATTTAATGGTTAGAAATGTTGGAGAGAGAATGGGATGATTTAGAGCTAAAATGGAGCGCGTTAGCAATTTATCGGGCAAAGTGCCAAAAATAGGTTAATACCGCGTTTAAGCCGTTTTAGGCTATTGCATTTCATACCATGCATTAGTATAGGATTTAAGTTAATTATATAGTGATTTAGCATCAATGTGATGAATTGTGTAAATTTTTGTAATGTGTCTAGGAGGAGAGCCTTCCGGAAAAGGCAAAGAAGTCGTACCCGACGAGTAGTGATCGGGGCGCTTAGAAAGCTTTTAGTTTGTACAAACGGTGAGTAAACTTATTATTATTGTAAATTATCTAGAGTTTATTTTAAATGCCCTTTATGTATTTTATGAAATGAGAACGAGATTAAAACGGGATTTTTGATGTTTTAGGAATAAATGTGACAAATAAAAATATATTGTATTGATTATGAAATTGAGTAATTGGAGGCTGCAAATTGACTTGAAAAATATATATTTTCCTAGGAATGGCTTATGAGAAATGAGTATATGTGGCTATATTTTGTGAATGCATTGGGAAATTTATGTAATTGGTTTTACTATGCAGGCTGGATAAATAAATAAAAGCCACGTTATACTGTCGAAATTTTATTAAAATTGGTGGGTTAGTCACTGCAGTGACGGGTTTCCGTGGACTGCCTATTAGAGGGGCACGGTAAACCCAGTTATATAGTTACTCCGGTTGTAGAGGCGAGGAGGGTAACTCCCGGGGTAGTATTAGAGCTCACTTCACGTCGAACCCCCACGTGAATGTGTAACTCGGCCAACGCCAAGGGACGGCTGGTTTTAAAAATAAAAATGTGTTTCACGTGTGAATATTTTAACACCCTTGGCGGACTCGGTTAGATGCCTCGGCCAAGGTATCCCCGAGGATTAGTTTTGGCTTGAGCCTTGTTTTAATAAAAGACATAAGCCTTAACAACTGTTTTGGTAAATTACAAATATTTTATGGTTTAAGAAATAAATTGAAAACATTATGAAATGGGTTGAAATTTGTTGTTTAAACTTGCCTCCATTTTACTCGCCTTTAGATATTTATGATAATGTCTGTTTACTCATTGGGATTGCAAAATCTCACCCACCTCCTTTCCAAACATTTCAGGTCTGTGGTAGCTTGTAGATACCCTATTTTGTCGAGGATTCCAGTTGACATCTCTACCACACAGACAGTAGGTTTCTAGCACCAACACTAGGTGTATTTTGGGCCACTTGTCATTGTAACCATTATTGTACATTATAACTTTGTAAATTTTTGTATGTGTGAATTTATTTTACTTACACGTTACAAAAGATTTCTTACACGTGTTTCTATAAATATTGTTTTATATAAAAAATGCTATATTTTAATCAATATTTTGAATAGTGATATTTATCTATAAATCCTTTTAAAATATTTTTGTCTTTTGATTTACTTGAGTAGGAAACTACTGGAAATTGTTTAAAATGGAAAGTTTAAAAACGATTGCTCACAGAAAAGGCAAGAAACTGATATGTAAGCCTTGCGGGGTTCTGATTGGCATTTCGGGTAATGAGTGTCAATTGGAACTTCGCGACGGTTGTCAGGGGCCCGAGGAAGGTTCCGGGTCGTGACACAAAATATTTAACAACTTTACAATTTATTCTATCCTACACTTGCTGCCCACACTTAGCTTTACACTTTTATAACCTATTCTTTATTCCCTTTCTCATTCAACTACTAACCATTAACTAAATAGTTCAATTCATGCTATAATTAGCATTCCTTCATAATTAATCTTTTGCACACACACACACACATATATATAGGCAGCAACTTTAACAAAGAATTCTCAAGTCTTGACATGCATAATTTTCTATCCTTTACTTTCTTCAAAACATTACATTCACACAACATTAAATCTCATAACTAGTATAAGCATTCTTCCTAACCATACCCAAGATAGCACAATCAATTTACATTGCATGCTTACCTTTAGAATGGCTTGGATCTTTCATGCACTTCAATATTCCTCTAAAGCCCTTTTCTTTATACCTCAATTTTCCGCATTCAACAATGGTTTGGTAACATGCATGCAACTATTCTCCTTCAAAGCTTGTAGATCTTTGCTGCCACAAACATTTTCCCACAATTACCAACTCATTTCCTTTAGAAATCTATAACCAAAATCAAAGTTCCACTTACCATAACTTGGTTGAACCCATGGATCATCCATATTCTTTTCCTCTTGATCCAAAGCTTTTTCTTTCGTATTTCTTGACCATGAGAACTAACTTATATCTCTTCAAACAAGATGGATTTCTAGGAGCAATGAAACTTGATGATAGGAAAATGGCAAGAAATAAGCTCACAAGTACTAACAAAAATGGAGTAGCCAAGCACTTTTCTCTAAACTCTTTCTCTCCTCTCGGGTGGAAGCCTCACAAAGCTATTTTCTCTTCATTTCTCTTCCAAATGGGGCGGATCTCTCAAGGTAAACACACTTTGTTTTCTTTCTTTTTGATATGGGCGGACATAACAAGAAATAGGCTTGAAATGGCCTTGAAAAAGTTCCCATTTCCTTTCCATTTCTTTCATGTGCAGATTGCCCAAGGCTTGGTAGCTTTTTGGCATTTTTCTTTTTAATTCCTTATCCATTCCTTTGTCCTTTGGTTAGATTACCTTGCCCATGCATTGGTCCACATGGTATTCACTTTTGGTTTATTTCATTTGCATTTCATTTTAATGCCACTTTGTCACCCAATAATATTTCATGCACATTTCCTTTGCCATCCCATGAACCAATAAGACTTCATGCATTTTTCCACTCTTGAATCCTATTTAGCCTCCTTCAAACCAATAAGATTTCATGCAACAAAATTTATTCATTCTTTTTCTTATTAAATCAAATCAAGTGTAATGATTACACCTTTTTCTTTAAATACCATGGGCTATCTTTGCCGAACCATTGTTTCCCTTGCCATTTCATTTTACTTGCATTCTACTTGAATTTCATCTTGCTTTCCATAATACAAATATATATACATTAAATATTCACTTAATTTAAAATCGTGAAATTACACATAGGTCCTTTAAATTTTTCTTATTTACCATTTGACACTCCAAACTTCTCATATTTTACATTTTGGTCCCTCAAACTTTTCATAAATTGCAAATTGATCTTTCAACTTTTGATAATTACAACTTCACCCCTTAATTTTCCATTATTTACAATTCCACCCTTCAACATCTTATTCTTTTCAATTAGGTCCTCCCATCAATCCTTTAATTTCAATTCTCTTCTATTTTTCTTCCTTTGCACTTGTTCAAATAAAATGTTAAATTCATACTCCACCAAGGTGTCAGCATAATATTTAAATATATACTTGCTATTTCTTACTTAATTTAATGAAGGCACGCGAGTCCCACTAAAGCTTCCTTTCTTCAAAATTTTTCTTACTTCCACTCCCCCACTTAGACAAATTGTACAAATCACACATTCTTCATGTAATATAACCAATTTGGCATCGGTATTATTTTAATATTATTTTATCCAATAATTATTATTTTATTCCAAAATTTTCCTCTAGCCTTTTAGGGCTCCAAAACATCTTACTTTGCCCTGGTTTAGCTTTATAGCACCCTTTAACGCCACAACTTCAACCTCAAAAAGATATTATTATTTTTTTATTATTTTGTCGCATACGAAATATTTTATTTTAAAATATTCCTTTCACCCTTCAACACTCTTAAACACTTTAATTAACCTTAATCGGTATCCAATAAACTCTATTAGCCGCCATATCAAAGTATAGGATGTTACAGAAGCCATCCATTGATAAGAAAACCTCATTTATAACACTCATGCCTTCAAAAGCGTAATTACTTGCATTAAATGGCTTTCAAATCTTATAAATGATTTTAGGTTGAATTTTTTTCATTTTCGATTAAAACATATCATAATTGGATATTTATCTGAGAAACATGAAGAGAAAGCCATCCATTTATAAGAAAAGTTCATTTATAGTCACTCATGGCATCGAATGCCTAGTTACTAGCTTTAAATGGTTTTATAATGTTGTAAATGATTTTAACTTGAACTTTTGATTCATTTTTAGTTAAAACATATCATAATTGGATGTTTGCCGAGGGAAACGTGAAGCGAAAGCCATCCATTGATAGGCAATGTCCATTTGTAGTCACTCGTGCCTTCGAAAGCATAGCAAATTGTCATATCCCATTTTTGGGAGGGATTGTGACTGGCGCATGGACCCAAATGAGCATAACTCGTTAGGCCCAAGCAAGCCTCCTATCATAACATCATCAAACATTCATCATCTCATGTAGAAGCATCATATCACATCCATTAACATACATAATCATAATACATACATTTTTAAAACTTATTACACAATAAAGGAACTTCTCAACTTAATTGTGTAAGCTCAACTTAATACATCTATATGTGTATTAACAAGTGCCACTGTCATAGTGCACAACAATATAAACATTAAACATCATCTGCTTGGGTATCCATATAGGCTCTCGAGACATCATCGTGATCTCATACATAACATTATTCATATAATGTGCCTAAACATTGACAATATCAACATAAACATGTTCATAGTCTATAAACATAACATAAAGTAAAGACCAACTCGTCAGTGGAACGTGACCGACTGTCTAAGCATCAAGTGGCTATTAAACACCTACCAAGGAATGAAGACTAAACATTGGTATTCGCAATACTAGATGCTATCAGATGCAATCACTGATCTGTAACAAAATAAATGGAAAAATAACGTGTGAGTTACAAAGACTCCATGAATGCATACGGGAAGGGGAAAAGCCAGAGGATAAGAATATTCATAACCATGCATTTATAACTCATGCCGTTCCTAACTTCCAATTCATAAAATTCATTATAGATGTCATTTAAACTCATTTAAACACCTTTTGTTTGAAAATAAACTTATATAAACCTTTAGAAATTGTCACGACCCGGAACTCCCCATCGAGCCCGTGACAACCGCCTCGAGGCCTCGACAAACATTCTTCACCCCGAATGTCGATCGAAACCCCGCAAGGCTTAGCATCAACTTTCGCATCTCCACGGTGAGCAACAATTATTAAATCTCGCATTTAAAAAAATCATGAGTCATTTTCAAATAAGAACAATAAAATATTATTTTCTGGCTCATAAGGGCATTTTCGTAATTTTTCGTCAAAAATCTCAAAACTTGCTAAAAATGTAGTAGGTAAGTAGAAAATATATATTTAATGATTTAAAAACAAAATAAGTATCTAAAACATTCATTTGAAAGCAAATTGTTAACAACTAGTACTATTCAAAAATAATCAATAAAATATTCTATTTTCTCATAAAGTAAATTTTTATAGAAATATTCGTAAATAATTTTTCGTACATAAAAGTAAAGTAAAAATTGTATGAATAGAAATACAGAAAACCAAAATATAAGTTTTGATCTGCAATGACACGTGGGCTCCAATTGACCAAGAGGATGTAAGATTGTGAACTCTTACTTTCTATAATGCAGTTGCGAGCTTAGTTCTCGTCCTACTCGACTATCTACAAACTGTCCTGAGCCTGAAAAATATATAGGAAGAAGGGGTGAGATTTTATAATCCCAGTGAGTAAACAGATACCATCTAAAGTATCTAAAGCCGAGTAAATGGAGACAATTAAAATAAGTCATCATACCGTAATTTCATTACCTTTCAGTTCATTTCAACCAAATAAAATCAATCCATATAAATCGAGTAATCAACTTGGCTTATGAATTTCTTAAAACTTTGGCTCGTGCCAAAACTCATACTCGGTGATACCTTGCGCAGGGCATCCAACCGAGTCCGCCAAGGCTGTTAAAATTTTGTATACACTTAAAATATATTTTTAGTTTGAGAAAAATACAGCCGTTCCTTGGCGTTGGCTGAGTTCCCCTTCACGTGGTGGTTTGGCGTGAAGTGAACCCTAAGCTTTACCCCAGGAGATACCCTACGCGCCTCTCCGTTCGAGGTAATAATATAATGGAGTTTACCGTGCCCCTCTAATAGGCTGGTCCACGGAACCCCCTCTGCAGTAAATAATTAATATATACTCCACCAATTCAATAAAATTCATTCTAGCATGGCATGGCAATTTATCGCAATCTAGCCTCTCAAGGCTGAATACACAATATAAATAATTCTGACACCAAAATCAGTTTAGCCATTCATGCTCATATATTGTCATAAGCCATTCAATTTAAAACCATAAATTTACAACACAAGCAGGCAGTCTCCAATTACTCTATTTTCAAAACCAATATTCGATTTTTCAGAAAATTTATAAAATCATTTTATAAAATCACAATTTCTCTTAAAACATAGCAATTTACCATTTAAACCCATTTTTCATAAAATCACACAGTTGTATAAAACTACTCTAGATAATTAAGACGATAATAAGTTTACTCACAGTTTTAGGAGTAGAAATACTCCTATCTTCCGCCCTCGGGTGCAGTCTCTTACCCGAAACAATTGACTCACCACCTATCCATAATCCATGACACAAAATTCAATAAATTGTGTCAATTTATCATAAATTATTTCAGGCTCTTATCCATGCGTATGCACTAGATAGGATTTGAAATGTCTAGACAATCGCTTAATTGCGGTGTCCGACCTAACTCGCCTATACACGGTGTAAATTCCTAAAATCCCCAATTCGACTCCAATTCCATCCATTTCAATTTCAATTATCCAATTATATCCACAATACCTCAATGACTGTGAATTTGGTCCAATTTATCAGTCCGGACTATAAATTACGCTTTTACCCCTAGTGGGTAAAAATTTCAATTTATTGCACCGAAAATTCCCATTTAATTTCCAACCTCATAATTCATCATTTTTCCACCCAATTCTCTTAAAATAAAGTCAACCTCATCCTCACATACCATTGGCTAGATTCGGCCTAGGGAAATTCATGGAGAAGATAAATATTTTTCTTGTTGTTTTACTCATAAACATGCTAAACTAACACTAAACACTAACATAGCTCAAAATCAAATTTATCTAACAACTTTCTCTCTCTAAACCCATATGACCAGAATTCAAATCATCCTCAAATCACATGATTCAACCATGAAAAATGATGGAAAATGCATGGGAAAGGTAAAGCACAAGACAAATTTAAGAAATGTTACCTTTTTTCACTTGATTTTTGAATTTCCACCTATTTTCCCTTTAAATTTCTTAGCTAGGGTTTTATTTTCTCCTTTCTCTCTCTTGTTTCTTGCTTGGCCGAATGTTGAAGAAGAAGAATGGGTGGGCTGATTTTTTTATGCCTTTTTTATTGTTTAATGAAATAATATTATTTTATTCATATTTTAAATATTTTATTAATTCATTTTTTTTTCTAGCCATCCATTTGTCCTACTTTTTCCACCATGCATTCCCTTTGACTTATCCAAGTCTTAAGTGAAATTTCCAGATTTTTCCAAAGTTTTGGTGGAGCAAATTCTTCAAAATTACACTTTTGCCCCCGAACTTTTCAAAAATTACATTTTTGCCCCAAAAATTGAAAATTTGCCATAATGCATAATTTGCACTCCTCATACTCATTTCACACTCCAAATAATTAAATTTGATCAAAATCCTTTCAAAAATTAAATTTTTGATTTCGAGTGGCAAAATTACCATTTTACCCTTTTACTCCAAATTATACCGAAATTAAAATTTTTCACTTCTAAACCTCAAATCTTACTCCAATAAGTCAAATGGGGCCAAAAATCTTTTCTAAAAATTTCCATTTTGTCCCCAGGTGGCAAATGACCATTTTGCCCCTAGATAGCGAAAATTCCAGTTTGACTCCAAATTGATCCTCGAACTCCGAATCACCATATTAACCCATTCTGGGACTTTAAAATTCTTAATTTCATTGTAAATTCTCTATTTGATCTAGTTCGAGGCTTAAATCAACTTTATTGTACCTCTAGGTACAATACCGACTTTTGTAAATTTTTCAAGACTCTCTTAGCATGTAAACATGCTATCCACCACATGTATGTCATCACAAATATTTCTGTAGAGTCGGGCTTGTCATCTTCTCCCCCACTTGGATCAACCATATGATCCTTCTTCTTGACTGATTTCGACATCCAGCTAAATATTAATATTTTAAAAATTTTATCTTGTCTCCTTGGTACCTGAAATACCTTATTATGCCTCACTTGACTTCTGAATCGCCTTTTATCTCACAAATTCTCCTCCGATAAAATTATTATTATTTTATTATTATTTTCTCACTTGCGGAATATTTTATCCTAAACTACTCCTTTCGTCTTTTATCACTTTTAAACATTTTAATTGACCTCAATTTGCATTCGATCAACTTTATTTATCACCATATCAAAGTATGGGGTATTTCAGAAATCCTCATCAAATTCACTCAAACATCATTTTCTATACCATA
Organism: Theobroma cacao; assembly: GCF_000208745.1. Lineage (NCBI taxonomy): Eukaryota > Viridiplantae > Streptophyta > Magnoliopsida > Malvales > Malvaceae > Theobroma > Theobroma cacao. The sequence goes on from NW_017234727.1 coordinate 123,710, forward strand.
TCTATCGATACATTATTGAATGAATCAATCCTTTCAAGCATCTATCAATACATTGGTAGAATGTATCGATACATTTCACATAGAAAGCCTCCTATGGTAATCTGTTTCAAATGTATCAGTACGTGCTCCATATGTATCGATACTTTGAACATAGAGACCAAGTTTTTAAACGATTTCAGCATTTTTGCCATTCCTTAAGTCCTTTTACATCTCAAGAACCATCTTTAGGGCTCAATTCTTCTTACTAAGCACATTCTCATGCCATCATAAGATATAAACCATAAACATTACTCAAATTAACTCAAAATACATCATAACATAAACATAACAACCATAATCATTTCATTAACATTAAAACTCATACATTGTGATGGTTTGACCCCCATCAACCTTGGGCTGGCAATGTACATCCCCATTGCACCTTGGGCTGGCAATGTATATCCCTATTGCCCTTAGGCATTTTATGATACATCATAAGAGTGAAGTCATCACTTGCACCCCGTGAGAGTGGTATCAATCGCACTCTTTGAGTTCTCATACTCGTAGCATGTGATATGTTGAATGTCCTTCACATACATGCTTACACATCTCATAAGGTATATGGAACTTACATCATATACATAATCTCATGGCATTTATGCTTGCTCAATCATCTCATGTAGTATATAGAATATACATTTTATACATATTCTCATGGCATTAATCATGCATACTTAATCATCTCATGTAGTATATTAAATATACATCATATACATGTTCTCATGGCATTAATCATGCATACTTAATCACCTCATATGGTATATGGAATTTACATCATATACACCATCCTATAGTATACATCATGCCTACTTGATCATCTCATATGGTATATGGAATTTACATCATATACATAATCTTATGGCATTCATCATAGTACACATGCATATTATACCATCTATAAATAAGCATAAAATATCTCGTACCCACACTAGTCCAAAGACCAGAGTAATCGAATGGACTTCAAACATAAGTTGCTTGTCCCCCCTTATTGAAAACTAATACATAGTAGAGTCTTTACATACATAGTAGATTCATAAACATTAAAAAAAAAAATCTATTGAGTAAATCACATCACAATCATTATCAATTTATTTTCTTAGAAAATCATTTTCATTCTAGAATCTCAAATCCTTTGATAACCAAATTTAGAGATACAATTTCAACATTCATAAATAATCTTTTTCATCGAAATCATGCTAGCTTTACATATCAAAATAATTTGAAAGTGGTGTATCCACTCACCTAATTGGAGAGTCAATTTCTAGCTCCAATCACAACTCCTTTTCGGCGTTATCCGTGGAGTTTTCAAGTGTTCCTATCACACAACAATCATCACAATCATTTCCTATAATAAGAATTTTGTAATAATCATTCTAGGTACTTTCAAAAGTACTCGACTTTGGCTAAACTAATTTTCTAGCTAAAACCCATAAATCTTCCATCCTTACCTTAGGTGAGCTTAGATCCTTAAGCAAATCATGAAACTTTTAAACTTAAATAACCAGTAGAAAGTTGGGCAATAACACAACTATTTAAGTTATGAAAATCTGAAGCCAAAAGATTTAAAAGCTAAAAATGTCATCTTTTTCCATAAAAACCCAAATCTAAGCTTTGGAATCATAAAAATGGAATTTTGGGTTAAAAATGTGTTAAAAGAGCTTAAGAATAGGTGTTTTACCTTGCAAATGCGGCTAAGGGTTGCTAACCCTAAAAAAATGTGATATATTTATAAGCTAGGGTGTGAAAATACATTTTTACCCTTTTTATTTTTCTAAAATCGACAAAATGTATCAATACATTGGCCCATGTATCGATACATTTGGTTATGGGGAAAATGTATTGATACATGTTCATCAGATACCCTTTTTGGGCTAAATGTATCGATACATCGTGAACATGTATCCATACATTTGAGACAGAATGTAGTTTTATGAGATGGGTTGCTTATAAAACCTGTCCAACTTATTTACATTAAATACCATTTAAGTAAATGTCCTCTTTACTTTTACTTTCCACTTACTTAAGATATTTAATGTAAATAAGCAAACAACCCCTTTTTTGGATTCAATAAAAATATAAAAAAAAATCTAAATCTAAATTTTGCTTTCAAGAACAAAATCAAAAAAGTTTGACTGAAATTAATTTGTGGTTTCCATTTACCCGAGCAAACGTGCTACAAAAATTAAGGAAAAATTATTTTTAATCATCTAAAAACCAAAGGAATCATTACTGTAATTTTTTATTTTCAAAAGATTGTTCTATAAAAATCACATATTTTGACCCCTTCCAAACTTAGAAAATTTTCTGCTTCAAAAGTGACAGATAACAAGAAGTGTCAATAATTCTTTTGAAGGTTCAATTTAAGTTTGAAGTTTGGAACTTGTAATCTATATGATCACCTAAAGATTTCCTAACTTATCATCTTACTCAAGGTGGGATTTCTGTAATACCTTGTACTTGATATGGTGACTAATAAAGCTTATTGGATGCCAATTGAGGTTAATTATAATGTTTAAAAGTGATGAAAGATGAAAGGAACACTTGAGATAAAATATTCCGCACGCGAAGAAATAATAATAAAATAATAATATTTTATCGAGAAAAAATTTACTAGATAAAAAGTGATTCTAAAGTGAATTGAGGCCTAATAAGGTATTTTGGGTACCAAGGAGACAAAAGGAGACAAGAGGAAATTTCTAGAATAAAATAATATTTTATTAATATAATAATATTAAAATATTAATATTTTATTCAGTGTCAGAATTTTCTATGAAGGAGGAGTATATGGTCAATCTAAGTGGGGGAGAAGAAGAATGAGAAAATTTTGGAGAAAAAATGACTTTAATGGGGTCGCGTGTCTTTATTAAGTAAAGATAGCGCAAGTAAATAAATATTTTAAATATTACGGGGACACCGCGTTGGAGTACAAACTTCATACTTTGTTTGTACATGTGCAAAAGAAGATAACAGAAGGAAGTTAGAGTTAAATGAGTGTTGGGAGGACTAAATTAAAATGGAAAGAAACAAAAAGGGCAAAACGGTAATTTTACATGAAGTTTGGTCAAAGCTTCCAAATGAAGCTTTGACTCTGATTTTTTCAGCCCAAAACCATTCTAATCTCCTCTAGCAAGATTTTTTCCTCTTTTTCTCCATGCTCCACACCATTCTTGAAGCTTCCATGCCATTCTCTTTGTCCACCATGAAACCAAGTTTTCTTCATTTTCCTTTCCATGTTTTCTTTTCCTTTCTTCTCCAAACTTCTTGAGCACTAAATTTGTAGCCTTTAACCCCAATTTCCAGCACATCTAAACCCTAGGAGGAGAAGAAAGAAAAAGAGAGAAAGGAAGAAAAAGCTTGGTTTTGGTGATTCAAGTAAGGAACGGTAAGAATTCTTGTTTTTGGCTTGAGTAGTCTTTGGAAATGAGTTAGTGACTTAGAGAAATGTCTTGTGGCAGCAAAGATTGGCTTGATTGGAGAAAAATTGGTAACATGTAAGCCAATAAACCCATGGGTACATGAATGACTCAAAGTGGAAAAGGAAAACGGTAAGCTTAACATTATGTTTTAAAGCCTACGGTTAGTTGAATATTGTAAGGAATTACGGTTATTGAAAGGATCTATTTGCCTAAGCTAGTTGAAAATTATTAAGATTGTATGGCATGTTGTTTGAAAGAAATGAATAAGGAATATTGTGGATGGAGGATTGAGAAACAAAGTATTGAAAGTTAGATAGATAACGATGCATGTAAACTAGGAAATAATCGAGTGAAAGTGAGAATGATTGTTGCTACCATATATGTGGATTATGTACGAAAATATAAGATGGATTTGGGCAGAAATTATTTAGAAAGGTTGAAGTAGGCACGTGACATCATAAATAAGTTGCCGGTGATATAATCTAAGGAATTAAGTAAGCAATGGATATAAGTAATTTTAGTAAAAATGTATTAAGATGTGAGTTAATTGAAGATGGTTTCATGATATGATGAAAAATATAAATTTGAGTAAGGATTAATTGATTGAAGTGCTGCCCGTATATGTATGTAATTAAATATATTGAGTTCGTATTATTGCTAAGAAGTGCAAAGATAAGGTTAGAGTATTGTGGTGGTGTGTTAGAGTAAATAACGAGCGACCGGCCAGTGAAAATAGTTAAAGACACCTCTGAACAAATAACGACTTAATATCTCATTGTTGCTAGGTGAGTGAACTTGCATTAAAATGTTTTGGAATAAATGATTATATGCTTGATTGAGCCATTTGAAATATTTTAGTGGTTTTTCTTTAAAAATTGCATGGGAACAAGCCCTTAATGAAATGTTTTGATATTATGAGATGTGAACATGCTAAATACATTATGTTGATGTGTATATTATACATTAAATGATACTTTTGCATGATAATTATGACCCAGCCATGTGCGGTGTAAGAGTGCACATGAGCTATGCTGACTTAGCCATGTGTGAAGGAGTACACATGAGCTGATGATGACCCAGTTATGTGCGAGTAGGGAGTGCACATGAGCTGATGATGACCTAGCCATGTGTGGAGGAGTACACATGAGCTGATGATGACCTAGCTATGTACGAGTAAAGAGTGCACATGAGCTGATGATGACCCAGCCATGTGTGGAGGAGTACACATAAGCTGATGATGACCCAACTATGTGTGAGTAGGGAGTGCATATGAGCTGATGATGACCCAGCTATATGCAGTGTGGGAGTGCACATAAGCTAAGACAGAGTTGGGGTGAGGCCGGAGATCGTATGTATGTTTATATATGTTATATATATATAGAGGTTTTGGAAATTATATTGTGGTTGCATCGATTTTTGAATGTTAAAACTTGAGAAATGGTTTTCACTTGATTTTCACTGCAGCAAAAACGGATTTTCGTTGTGACAAGAAATTGAGCTAAATTGCATTGTTTTCAACATAAGTGCATCATGTTTTTTTTTAAAAACTTCCTGTATTGATGCTTGTTCCCTTCCTATATTCACTCATTGAGTTTGTACTCACGTTTTTAAAATTCATGTTTTAGGTTTCCTGAGTTAAAGGTGGTTGGATCCTAGGACGAGGTGCTCTTCCCTATACATTGCTCGGTAGGTTTAACGTGACACTAAGTGTTATCAATCGTGCTCAGAGTCACTCCACTGACGGTCAAGCTCTAATTATGTGTATATGAATATTTAATGTGAAACATTAAGAATCATTTGTTAATCTATTTATGAATATATTGGTGGATGATGCCATTATAAATGCATGATTGGGTTTTATGAATCGTTTTCAAAGAAATAGTATTTGAACATTTCGAGCTTTGGATTCTAAAGGAATAGGGATTAATGTATAAGATCAATTAAATAAGCTTGCTTGGGCTTAGTGGGCTAAGCCCATTGGGCCCTTGCACCGGTCATGGCTCGAAAATTGTGTTGTGACAATTTCCCATTACTTGCCTTAAATGATTTTATAATCTTATAATTGATTTTAAGTTGAATTTGTTTTTCTTTTTTCATTAAAATAGATTATAATTGGATGTTTGCCTCAAGAAACATGAAGCGAAAGCCATCTACTGATAAGAAAAGTCCATTTATAGTCACTCATGCTTTCGAAAGCCTTGTTACTCACTTTTACTAGTTTTATAACTTTATAAATGATTTTAAAATGATTTTTTCATGTTAGGTTAAAACATATCATAATTTTATGTTTACACCGAGAAACATGAAGCAGAAGCCATCCATTGACAATGAAAGTCCATTTATAGTTACTCATGCCTTTGAAAGCCTTGTCACTCGCTTTAATTGGTTTTATAATCTTATAAATGATTTTCAGTTGAATTTTATTTCATTTTTAGTTAAAACATATCATAATTGGATGTTTGCCTCGAAAAACATGAAGGGAAAGCCATCCATTGACAAGAAAAGTCCATTTATAGTCACTCATGCCTTCAAAAGCCTTATTACTCACTTTAAGTAGTTTTCTAAATTTATAAATGATTCCAAATTGAATTTTTGTTTATTTTAGGTTGAAACAGATCATAATTTGATGTTTGCATCGAGAAACATGAAGTGAAACCCATCCATTGAAAAGAAAAGTCCATTTATAGTCATTTATGCCTTCAAAAGCCTTTGTGCTCTCTTTAAGTGGTTTTATAATCCTATGAATGATTTTAAGTTGAAGTTTTTTTCATTTTTGGTTAAAATAGATCACAGGTTTATGTTTGCCTCAAGAAACATGAAGCAGAAGCTATCCATTGAGAAGAAAAGTCCATTTATAGTCCCTCGTGCATTCGAAAGGGTAGTTACTCGCTTTAAATGGTTTTATAATCTTATAAATGATTTTAAGTTGAATTTCTTTTCATTTTTTATTAAAACTGATCATAATTGGATGTTTGCCTTGGTAAAAAGTGAAGCGAAAGTAATCCATTGACAAGAAAAGTCTATTTATAGCCACTCATACCTTCGACATCCTTGTTGCTCACTTTTAGTGGTTTTATAACTTTATGAATGATTTTAAACTGATTTCTTTTTATTTTAGGCTAAAACATATCATAATATGATGTTTGCATCGAGAAACGTAAAGCAAAAGCCATCCATTGACAAGAAAAGTCCATTTACAGTCGCTCTTGCCTTTAATAGCCTTGTTACTTGCTTTTAGTGGTTTGATAACTTTATAAATGATTTTAAACTGATAGTTTTTTCATTTTAGGTTAAAACAGATTATAATTTGATGTTTGCATCGAGAAACATGAAGCAAAAGCCATCCATTGACAAGGAAAGCCCATTTATAGGCACTTATGCCTTCGAAAGCTTTGATCCTCGCTTGAAATGGTTTTATACTCTTATAAATGAGTTCAAGTTGAATTTTGTTTCATTCTTCGTTAAAACAAATCATAATCGGATGTTTGTCTCAAAAAACATGAAGCGAAAGCCATCCATAAACAAGAAAAGTCTATTTATAGTCACTCATACCTTCGAAAGCCTTGTTACTCATATTAAATGGTTTTATAATCATATAAATCATTTTAAGTTGAATTGTTTTTCATTTTTAGTTCAAACATATCACAATTGGACCTTTGCCTCGAGAAATAGGAATCGACAACCATCCATTGACAAGAAAAGTCCATTTATAGTCACTCATGCATTGAAAAGTCTAATTACTTGCTTTAAATTGTTTTATAATCTTAGAAATGATTTTAAGCTGAATTTTTTTCAAATTTTAGGTTAAAATTGCTTATAATGGGATGTTTGCCTCGATAAATGTGAAGCGAAAGTAATCCATTGACAAAAAAGTCCCTTTATAGTCACCCACGTCTTCAATAGCCTTGTTACTCACTTTAAATGGTTTTATAATCTTATAAATCGTTTTAAGTTGAATTGCTTTTCATTTTTGGTTAAAACATATCATAATTTGATGTTTGCCCTAAGAAACGTGAAGTGAAAGCCATCCATTGAGAAGAAAAGTCCATTTATAGTCACTCGTGTATTCGAAAGCTTAGTTACTCGCTTTAAATGGTTTTATAATCTTATAAATGATTTTAAGTTGAATTTTGTTCATTTTTGGTTAAAATTGATCATAATTGGATGTTTGCCTCGATAAACATGAAACAAAGTAATCCATTGAAAAGAAAAGTTCATTTATAGTCACACATGCCTTCAACAACCTTGTTACTTGCTTTTAGTGGTTTTATAACTTTATAAATGATTTTGAACTGATTTTTTTTTTATTTTAGGTTCAAACAGATCATAATTTGATGTTTGCATCGAGAAACGTGAAGCAAAAGCCATTCATTAATAAAAAAAGTCTATTTATAGTCATTCATACCTTCGAGAGTTTTGTTCCTTGCTGTAATTGGCTTTATAACCTTATAAATAATTTTAAATTGAATTTGTTTTCATTTTTCATTAAAACATATCGTAATTTGATGTTTGCATTGGGAAACGTGAAGTGAAAGCCATCCATTGACAAGGAAAGCTCATTTTTTATCACTCGTGCATTGAAAAGTCTAGTTACTCATTTTAAATAGTTTTATAATCTTATAAATGATTTTAAGTTGACTTTTTTTCTTTTTTGGTTAAAACTAATCATAATTGGATGTTGGCTTCTAGAAACATGTAGCGAAAGCCATCGATTGACAAGAAAAGACCATTTATAATCACTCGTGTATTCGAAAGCCTAGTTACTAGCTTTAAATGGTTTTATAATCTTATAAATGATTTTAAGTTGAATTTTGTTCATTTTTGGTTAAAACTGATCATAATTGGATGTTTGCCTCGATAAACATGAAACGAAGCAATCCATTGAAAAGAAAAGTCCATTTATAGTCATTCATGCCTTCGACAACCATGTTACTTGCTTTTAGTGGTTTTATAACTTTATAAATGATTTTAAGCTGATTTTTTTTATTTTAAGTTCAAATAGATCATAATTTGATGTTTGCATCGAGAAACATGAAGCAAAAGCTATCCATTGACAAGAAAAGTCTATTTATAGTCATTCATACCTTCGAGAGCTTTATTCCTTGCTGTAATTGGTTTTATAACCTTATAAATAATTTTAAATTGAATTTGTTTCCATTTTTCATTAAAACATATCGTAATTTGATGTTTGCATTGGGAAACGTGAAGTGAAAGCCATCCATTGACAAGAAAAGCCCATTTTTTATCACTAGTGCATTGAAAAGCCTAGTTACTCATTTTAAATGGTTTTATAATCTTATAAATGATTTTAAGTTGAATTTTTTCCTTTTTTGGTTAAAACTAATCATAATTGGATGTTGGCTTTTGGAAACATGCAGCGAAAGCCATCGATTGACAAGAAAAGACCATTTATAGTCACTAGTGTATTCGAAAGCCTAGGTACTCGTTTTAAATGGTTTTATAATCTTATAAATAATTTTAAGTTGAATTTTGTTCATTTTTGGTTAAAATTGATCATAATTGGATGTTTGCCTCAATAAACGTGAAACGAAGCAATCCATTGAAAAGAAAAATCCATTTATAGTCACTCATGCTTTCGACAACCGTGTTACTTGCTTTTAATGGTTTTATAACTTTATAAATGATTTTAAACTGATTTTTTTTTATTTTAGGTTCAAACAGATCATAATTTGATGTTTGCATCGAGAAACGTGAAGCAAAAGCTATCCATTGACAAGAAAAGTCTATTTATAGTCATTCATACCTTCGAGAGATTTATTCCTTGCTGTAATTGGTTTTATAACCTTATAAATAATTTTAAATTGAATTTGTTTTCATTTTTCATTAAAACATATCGTAATTTGATGTTTGCATTGGGAAACGTGAAGTGAAAGCCATCCATTGACAAGAAAAGCCCATTTTTTTATCACTCGTGCATTGAAAAGCCTAGTTACTCATTTTAAATGGTTTTATAATCTTATAAATAATTTTAAGTTGAATTTTTTTCTTTTTTGGTTAAAACTAATCATAATTGGATGTTGGCTTCTGGAAACATGTAGCGAAAGCCATCGATTAACAAGAAATGACCATTTATAGTCACTCATGCTTTTGAAAGCCTTATTACTCGCTTTAAGTGGTTTTATAATCTTATAAATGATTTTAAGTTAATTTTTTTTTCATTTTAAGTTAAAACAGATCATAATTTAATATTTACATTGAGAAATCTGAAGCGGAAGCCATGCATTGACAAGAAAGGTCCATTTATAGTCACTCATACTTTGAGAGCCTTGTTAATCGCTTTAAATGGTTTTATAACTTTATAAATAATTTTGAATCGAATTTGTTTTCATTTTTTGTTCAAGCATATCATAATTTGATGTTTGCATTGCGAAACATGAAGCGAAAGCTATCCATTGACAAAACAAATCTATTTATAGTCACTCGTGCATTCAAAAGCCTAATTACTCGCTTTAAATGGTTTTATAATCTTATAAATGATTTTAAGTTGAATTTGGTTTTCATTTTGATTACAACGGATCATAATTTGATGTTTGCCTCATGAATCATGTAGCAAAAGCCATCCATTGACAAAAAAAAGTCCATTTACAATCACTCATGCCTTTGAAAGCCTTCTTACTAGCCTTAAGTGGTTTTATAAATTTATAAATAGTTTTAAATTAAAATTTTTTTCATTGTAGGTTGAAACAGATCATAATTTGATGTTTGTACTGTGAAACATGAAGTGAAACCCATCCATTGATAAGAAAAGTCCATTTATAGTCACTCATACTTTCGAAAGCCTTGTTACTCGCTTTACGTTGTTTTATAATCATATAAATGATTTTAAGCTATTTTTTTTTCATTTTAGGTTAAAACAAATCATAATTTGATGTTTGCATTGGGAAACATGAAGTGAAAGTCATCCATTGACAAGACAAATACACTTATAGTCACTCATACCTTCGAGAGCCTTGTTATTTGCTTTAAGTGGTTTTATAACTTTATAAATAATTTTAAATTGAATATGTGTTCATTTTTTGTTCAAAGATATCATAATTTGATGTTTGCATTGGGAACATGAAGTGAAAGCCATCCATTTACAAGAAAAGTCCATTTATAGTCACTTGTGCCTTTAAAAGACTAGTTACTCACTTTAAATGTTTTTTTAATCTTGTAAATCATTTTAAGTTGAGTTTTTTTGCATTTTCTTATAACAGATAATAATTGGATGACTGCCTCATGAAATATGAAGCGAAAGCCATTCATTACAAGAAAAAGTCTATTTATTGTCACTCATGCCTGTCAAAGCCTAATTACTCGTTTTAAATGGTTTTATAATCTCATAATTGACTTAAAGTTGAATTATTTTTCCCTTTTGGTTAAGACAAATCATAATAGGATTTTTGCCTTTGGAAACATGAAGGAAAAGCCATCCATTGACAAGAAAAGTCCATTTATAGTCACTCATGCCTTTGAAATCGTTAAGTGGTAAGTCTTCATCGTCTTTAGCCACACTTCAAAGTTGTTATTTGCCAGCATTATTAGAGATGAAATCTCTTGGGGTCTAGTTGAGAAATGGTGAGGATGGATCCTTATTGGCAAGCTTCATTGTGCGACCTTCGTTACTTAATCAGATCAAAGACATTCAGAAGTCTAATGACGAGTTAAGAAAAGAAATTCAAAAACTGACCGATGAGGGAGTTAGTGAGTTTAGATTCGGAGAGGATAACGTTTTAATGTTTAGAGATCGAGTTTGAGTTCTTGAGGGAAACTAGTTGAGACAGGCGATCATGGAAGAAGCCCATTCATCTACCTATGCATTACATCCCGGAAGCACCAAGATGTATAGGACTATCAGGGAGAATTATTGGTGGTCGGGTATGAAATGAGACGTAGCAGAATTCGTAGCAAAGTGTCTCGTATGTCAGCAAGTTAATTCCAAGCATCAGAGGCCAACAGGTACACTTCAATCTTTACCTATTCCTGAGTGGAAATGGGAGCATGTAACTATGGATTTTGTTTTGGGACTGCCGTGGACACAGAGGGGAAAGGATGCGATTTAGGTGATCGTAGATCGGTTGACTAAGTCCGCTCACTTTTTAGTAGTCCATAGTACATACTCTATTGAGAAGCTAGCTCAGCTCTATATAGATGAGATTGTGAGGATACATGGAGTTCCCGTTTCTATAGTGTCAGATCGAGATCCTTGATTCACTTCTCGATTCTGGTCAAAATTTCAAGAAGCTCTCGAAACCAAATTGAAATTTAGCACTGCTTTTCACCCACAGACGGATGGTCAGTCAGAGAGGACTATCCAGACTATGGAGAATATGTTAAGGGCTTGTGTCATGGATTTTCTTGGGAGTTGGGATAGACACTTGCCATTAGTGGAATTTGCTTACAACAACAGCTTTCAGTCTATCATTGGTATGGCATCGTACGAAGCTTTATATGGAAGGAAATGTCGTACTCCACTTGGTTGGGATGAAGTGGGTGAAAGAAAGTTAGTTAGTGTGGAATTGATTGATCTAACTAATGACAAGATCAAGGTTATACGAGAGAGGCTAAAGGTAGCCCAAGATAGGCAGAAGAGCTATGCAGATAAACGGAGAAAAGATTTGGAGTTTGAGATCGATGATAGAGTTTTTCTTAAGGTTTCTTCGTGAAAAGGTGTGATTTGATTTACAAAGCGGGGAAAACTTAACCCGAGGTTTATTGGACCATTCTGAATCATTGAGAGAATCGGACCAGTGGCTTATCGGTTAGAACTACCTTTGGAGTTAGATCGGATCCACAATGTTTTCCATGTCTCCATGCTTAAGAAATATGTACCAGATCCCTCTCACATCCTCGAAGCACCTCCGATGGAGTTGCATGACGATTTGAAGTTCGAGGTGCAACCTGTGAGTATCTTGGATCGAAAGGATCGAGTATTAAGGAACAAGAGTATTTCAATGGTCAAAGTGTTGTGGAAAAGTGCTCGAATAGAGGAAATGACATGGGAAGTATAGCATCAGATGAGGAACCAATGCCCGTATCTATTTGTCGAATCTGGCAAGTGAAATTTTGAGGTCAAAATTTTATTTTTAGGGGGGTAGAATTGTAAAACCCGACCCTATAAACACATGTCATCACATACATGCACTAAGTAGCATGTTATTACGCTAGGAAAGTCCTAAGAATAGACAAAACTCGATATTGTACCTAACGGTACACTTGAGTTGATTTAACCTCGAGCTAGTCCAAATAGGAATCGTAGGATGAAATTTAATATTTTATAGTCTAGGAATGACTAAAAATGATTGTTTGGAGTTCAAGGGTTCATTTGGAGAAAAATTAAAAATTTTGATGTTTAGGGGCAAAATCGTCATTTTGCCACCTAAGATAATAATTTGATCATGGAGTGAAATTTTTGACCAAGATTAACTATTTGGAGTATAATTTAATGATAGGAAGTGAAAAAGTTTAATTCTAGTGATTTTTGGAGTGTAGGGGCAAAATCGTAATTTTGCCACCCACGGACAAAATTTGAGATTTTGAGAGAATTTAGATCAAATTTGATAAATTGGAGAACGGTATGAGTATAAGGGATGAAAAATATGTCTATGGACAATTTTTCAGTTTTTGGGGTAAAAATGTAATTTTTCACTTTTACGGAGGCAAAAGTGTAAATTTCAAAAATTACTCTACCAAGACTTTGGATAAGTCTGAGAATTTTATCTAAGCTATGGATATGTGGGACAAGTGTATGGTGAAAATTTGGAAACAAATGGATGAAATTTTAAAAACGGGGCTAATGGGAAAGTGACAAATGGCACTTTTTAATGATTTAATATTATTTTAATGAAAAGTCAGCCTAATGGGAAAGTGACAAATGGCACTTTTTAATGATTTAATATTATTTTAATGAAAATTCAGACCATTTAAACCCCATATTAAGTGATGGCCGGCCATAAGGAGAGAACAAGAGAGAAAATAGAGAGGAAAGGAAGAAAAGAGAAAAACCAAAGAAAAGTAGAAAATTCAAAGGGGAAATCACGTTTTTCAACCGTTTACGTGTCTAACGGTAAGATTTTTCGATTTTAGATTGATTTTTACCTTTCCTATGCCTTTATTTCTATTAAGCATGCTTGAGGAGAGATATCAAAAAGTGAAACCAAGGGCTGGCCGAAATTCTAGGGGAGAGATTATGGAATTTTTAGGTTTTGATTTTTAGTTAAATTGGTAGTTTTAGTTAGTTAAATGTGTATAGAAATTAAATTGGGTAAGAAAGCATGAAATTTTCACAATGCCCACCCTTGGCTGAATATGCATTGATGTACAATGATGATGAACTGATTTTTATTCTAAGAGAAATGAAGAGAAAATGATGAAAAATGGTTAAATGTGATAGAAAAACAAAGTGGAAAATTAACCGAGTAAATGTCTCATTTTTGACCGAATTTTCCAAGGAGGAAAGTGAGCTGATTTTGGTGATTTTAGAAGGTTATTGGCTGATATTTAATGGTTAGAAATGTTGTGGAGAAAATGGGACAATTTAGAGCTAAAATGGAGCGTGTTAGCAATTTAACGGGTAAAGTGTCAAAAATAGGTTAATACCGCGTTTAAGCCGTTTTAGGCTATTGCATTTCATACCATGCATTAGTATAGGATTTAAGTCAATTATATAGAGATTTAACATCAATGTGGTGAATTGGGTAAATTTTGTAATGTGTTGGAGGAGAGCCTTCCGGTAAAGGCAAGGAAGTCGTACCCGACGAACAGTGATCGGGGCACCTAAAAATCATTTAGTTTGTACAAACGGTGAGTAAACCTATTATTATTGTAAATTATCTAGAGTTTATTTTTAAATGCTCTTTATGTATTTTATGAAATGAAAACGAGATTCAAACGGGATTTTTGATGTTTTAGAAATAAATGTGACAAATAAAAATATATTGTGTTGATTATGAAATTGAGTAATTGGAGGCTGCCAATTATTTTGAAATATATATTTTCCTATGAATGGCTTATGAAATATGAGTATATGTGGCTATATTTGATAAATTGCAATGGGAATTTATGTAAGCTGTTTTTACTATGCAGGCTGGGAAAATAAATAAAAGTCACGTTATATTGTCGAAATTTTATTAAAATTGGTGGGTTTAGTCACTACAGTGACGGGTTTCCGTGGACTACTTATTAGAGGGGCACGGTAAACCCGGTTACATAATTACTCCGGTTGTAAAGGCAAGGAGGGTAACTCCCGGGGTAGTATTAGAGCTCACTTCACGTCGAACCCCCACATGAATGTGTAACTCGGCCAACGCCAAGGAACGACTTGTTTTAAAAATAAAAATGTGTTTCATATGTAAATATCATAACTACCTTGGCGGACTCAGTTAGATGCCTCGGCCAAGGTATCCCCGAGGATTAGTTTTGGCTTGAGCCTTGTTTTAATAAAAGTCATAAGCCTTAACAACTATTTTGGTAAATTACAAATATTTTATGGTTTAAGGAATAAATTGAAAACCGTATGAAATGGTTTGTAATTTGTTGTTTAAACTTGTCTCTATGTTACTCACCTTTAGATATTTATGATAATGTCTGTTTACTCATTGGGATTGCAAAATCTCACCCACCTCCTTTCCAAATATTTCAAGCCTATGGTAGCTTGTAGATACCCGATTTTGTCGAGGATTCCAGTTGACCCCTCTATCTCACAGACAATAGGTTACTATCACCAACACTTGGTGTTTTTAGGGGCCACTTGTCAATGTAATTATTATTGTACATTATAATTTTGTAAATTATTGTATGTATGAATTTATTTTGCTTTTAAGTTATAAAAGATTACTTACACGTGTTTCTATAAATATTGTTTTATATAAAAATGCTATATTTTTGTCTTTGATTTACTTGAGCCGAAAACGATTGAAAATTGTTTAAAACTGATATGTAAGCCTTGCGGGGTTTCGATTGGTATTTCGGGTAATGAGTATCAATTGGGACATCGCGGCGATTGTCATAGGCCAGAGGGAGGTTCCGGGTCGTGACATACTCGCTTTAAGTGGTTTTATAAATTTGTAAATGATTTTAAATTGAATTCTCTTTCTTTTTTTGTTAAAATAGGTCATAATTTGATGTTTGCATTAGGAAACATAAAGCGAAAGCCATCCATTGACAAGAAAAGTCTATTTATAGTTACTCATGCCTACGAAAGCCTTGTTACTCGCTTTAAGTGATTTTATAATCTCATAAATTATTTTAAATTGAATTTTTTTTATATTTGGCTAAAACAGATCATAATTGATGTTTGCATTAGGAAACATGAAGAAAATGCCATCCATTGACAAGAAAAGTCCATTTATAGTCACTCATACCTTCAAAAGCCTTGTTACTTGCTTTAAGTAGTTTTATAAATTTAAAAATAATTTTAAATTGAATATATTTGTCTTTTTTTGTTAAAACAGATCACTATTTGATGTTTACATTGGGAAATATGAAGTGAAAGCCATCTATTGACAAGAAAAGTCTATTTATAGTCACTCATGCCTTCGAAAGTCCAATTATTCGCTTTAGATGGTTTTATAATCTTATAAATGATTTTAAGTTGAATTTTTTTTCATTTTTGGTTGAAACATATCATAATTGGATGTTTGCATCTAGAAACGTGAAGCGAAAGCCATTCCTTGGCAAGAAAAGTCTATTTATAGGCACTCGTGCCTTTGAAACCCTAGTTACTTGCTTTAAATGGTTTTTTAATCTGATAAACGATTTTATGTTGAATTTGTTTTTCATTTTTTAGTTAAAACATATAATAATTGGATGTTTGCCTCATGAAACATAAAGCAAAAAGCCATCTATTGACAAGAAAACTCTATTTATAGTCACTCATGCCTTCGAAAGCCTAATTACTCTCTTTAAATGGTTTTATAATCTTGTAAATGATTTTAAATTGAATATGTTTTTCATTTTTTGTTAAAATAGATCATAATTGCATGTTTGCCTCAAGAAACAAGAAGTGAAAGCCATCCATTGACAAGAAAAGTCCACTTATAGTCATTTATCCCTTTTAAAGCCTAAGTACTCACTTTAATTGATTGTATAATCATATAAATAATTTTAAGTTAATTTTTTTTATTTTGTGTTAAAACAAATCATAATTGGATGTTTTTCCTTGAGAAACATGAACTAAAAGCCAACCATTAAAAAGAAAATTTAATTTATAGTCACTCATGCCCTCCAAAATCTTGTTACTTGCTTTAAGTGGTTTTATAACTTTATAAATGATTTTAAATTGATTTTTTTTCATTTTTTGTTAAAACATATATAGTTTGGTATTTGGGATACATGAAGCGAAAGCCATCCATTGACAAGAAAAGTATATTTATAGTCACTAATGCTTTTGAAAGCCTAGTTACTCTCTTTAAATGGTTTTACTATCTTACTAATGATTTTAAGTTTATTTTTTTTTCATTTTTGGTTAAAACATATCATAATTGAGTGTTTGCCTTAGAAAACGTGAAGCAAAATCCATCCATTGACAAGAAAAGTTCATTTATAGTCACTCATGCCTTCGCAGGACTTGTTACTCGCTTTAAGTGCTTTTATGGCTTTATAAATGATTTTAAATTGAATTTTTTTCATTTTTCATTAAAAACAAATCATAGTTTGATGTTTGCATTAGGAAACGTAAAGCGAAAACCAGGTTACTCACTTTAAATGGTTTTATAAACTCATAAATGATTTTAAGTTGAATTGATTTTCATTTTGGTGAAAACAGATCATAATTTGATGTTTGGCTCGAGAAATGTAAAGCCTGACCTTATAAAATACTTGTCATGACATACATGTGATGATAGCATGATTGCATGGTAAGAGAGTCCCGAAAAATTTACAAAAGTAGGTATTGTACCTAGAGGTACAACAAAGTTGATTTAAGCCTCGAACTAGATCAAATAGGAATTTTAAGGTGAAATTAAGAGCTTCACAGTCCATGCATGACTCAAAATGGTAATTCAGAGTTTGAGAATCAATTTGGAGTCAAACCAAAATTTTCACTATCTAGGGGCAAAATGGTCATTTGCCACCTAGGGAC
This sequence comes from Theobroma cacao, assembly GCF_000208745.1. Taxonomy (NCBI): domain Eukaryota; kingdom Viridiplantae; phylum Streptophyta; class Magnoliopsida; order Malvales; family Malvaceae; genus Theobroma; species Theobroma cacao. Next base: position 141,245 of record NW_017234727.1, read on the forward strand.
AAAATGAAAATTTTTAGAAAAGATTTTTTTCCCCCATTTGACTTATTGGAGTATGATTTGAGGTTGAGAAGTGAAAAAAAATTGTGATCCCGGTATTTTTAGAGCATAAGGGTAAAATGGTAATTTTACCATTCCAGGGGCAAAATTGTAATTTTACACACTCGACACTTGTTCAGCACATGGATTTTACCCAATTTTATCATGGATAACTGAAGGGATTTATATGGTGGAGAAAGAAAGCTTAATAGTTAAGAAATAAAAATGAGCCAATGAAATGGTGACACATGGTATGTTAATATCCATTTATTTTTTTTAGCTTTAAAACCAGCAAAAATCAGCCTATTTTCTTCATTATGGCCTGCCAAAGCATGAAGTGAAGAAGAACAAAGAAAGAAGAAAACCTAGGTGGGAAAATTGAAAAAAAAAAAGTGTGGGATTTCAAGGGATTAAGCTAATAAAGGTAAAAATTTTTTATTTTGACTTGTGATTTACACTACCCATGCTTTCTTTTTCATTTTCCATGGTTAGATTTCATGTTTTCATAGTGAATTCATGGCTGGTTGGAATGGGTATGGAGAGAGAATGAAGTTGGATTGATTTGATTCTAAGTTATGTTAGTGTGTTTAGTTAGTTTATCATGTCTAGAAACAAATCAACAAGAAAAATACATTTTTCTCCCATTACCCATCATTGGCCAAATTTTCTAGGGAGGATATTGAGGCTGAAATTGATGATATTTCATGATATTTTGGTGGTATTTAATGATTGGTGAGGCTAGAAATTTAATGGGAAATTTTGGCATGAAAATCTAAATTTTTACCTAATGTATAAACATGTGCAATTTGTGGTTCGGACTGATAAATTGAATCATATTCATAGTCATTGAGGTATTTTAAGTATAACTGGAGTGTAGAAAGTGAAAGAAATCGATTTGGAGTTAAATTGGAGGTTTTAGCCAATTACACCGAGAATAATGCGAATTAGGTCGAATACCGTATTTAAATGGCTATTCGGACATTTTTGCATTCCATATCATGCATTAGTAATCTAAATTAGTTTAAATTTGATTTAGTACCAATGTAGTAAGTTTCTCGATTTTGTACTATGTCTAGGTGGTGAATCCTCCGATAAAGGCAAGGAAATTGTACTCGAAGATCGATAGTCAGAGTACTCTAGAAATTCGAATCCCGAAATAGTGAGTAACCTTACTATCATTTTAATTATCTCAAGTATGTTTTTAATCAGTTTTGGTGAAAATTTATGAAAATGAGTTTAAATGGTAAATTTTTGTGTTTTACAAACAGAATGTGTTTACATGAAAAGATTTTATAAATTGTCTTGCAATTGAATAACGATTTTAAAAATAGAGTAATTGGAGACCACGGGTATGTTGTAAATTTATGATTGGAAATTGATGGCTTATGTTATATTGTTATTGTGTTGGCATGACTGGCTGGGCTGTGTTTTATGAATTGTATGAATTGTTTTATTTTACTCTTGCAGGTTGGGTAGTAAAATATTAGCCTTGTCATGCTATCAAAATTTTATTGTATGGTGGGTTTAGCTTGCTGCAGTAGGCGAATTCTGTGAACCAGCCTATTAGAGGGGCACAGAATCCGGATATATATATATGTACCTCGGTCGGAGAGGCGCATAGGGTATCTCTTGAGGTATGGATAGAGTTCACGTCACGCCGAACCACCTCGTGATGATGAACTCCGCTAACGCCAAGGAATGGCTGTGTTTTTCAAACTAAAAATATGTTTACGTGTATACGAACTTTTTAATAGCCTTGGCGGACTCGGTTAGATGCCTCGGCCAAGGTATCCCTGAGAATGATTTTGGTAGGAGCCAAGCTTTTAAGATACTCATAAGCCATGTTGATTATTTAAATGAAATGAATATTTATGTTATGAATTACATATTGAGATGAAATATTTTAATCATCTCCATTTACTCGACTTTAGATATTTTGAATGGTGTTTGTTTACTCACTGGGATTATAAAATCTCATCACTCTCCTTTCCACCCATTTCAGGTTCAAATTAGGCTATAGATAGCTGAGTTCATCGAGGACTACCCTTGGATTTGCATTCCTTCAAACTGTAGGTTCACAGTCCTCTTTACGTTTGATTATTCGAGGGCCCACTAGTCATTGTAAATTTAATTAAATACTCTGGTTTACTGTATTACAGTATGTATGAATTTACTTTGCTTTTACGCTACAAAAATTTTCTACATATAACTCTGAAAATATTGTTTAATAAGAAAATAGAATATTTTACTTAATATTTATTTTATTTTTTTATTATGTCCAAATAATCAGAATTTCGTTTTAAACGAATGTTTTAGACATCTAAATTTATTTTTGATTTTGAAATATATGTTTTACACTTATTTACTACATTATTGGCTGGTTTCGAAATTTTTAGAAAAATGACCAAAATACCCTTGTGAGATGAAAATTAATATTTTATTTGTTATAAGTTGGAAACAGCTTAAAATCTTTTAAAACATGATATTTGACAATGGTTGCTCACAAGGGAAATAAGCAACTAATATTAAAGCCTTGCGGAGTTTCGAGTTGACATTCCGGGTAATGAGTGTCTACCGCGACAGTTGTCACGGGCTCGAGGGGAGTACCGGGTCGTGACAAAAAATGTGCAGCGAAAGTCATCCATTGACAAGAAAAGTCCATTTATGATCACCCATGCCTTTTAAAGCCTTGTTACTCATTTTATGAGGTTTTATAGCTTTATATATGTTTTTGAATTGAATTTTTTTTCATTTTTCGTTATAAACATATCATAATTTGATGTTTGCATTGGGAAACGTGAAACGAAAGCCATCAATTGACAAGAATAGTCCATTTATAGTCACTCATACCTTCAAAAGACTAGTTACTTACTTTAAATGGTTTCATATTCCTATAAAGGATTTTACGTTGAATTCTTTTTCATTTTTGGTTAAAATAGAACATAATTGGATGTTGGCATCAGGAAACGTGAAGTGAAAGCCATCTATTGATAAGAGAACTCCATTTTTAGTCATTCATGCCTTCGATAGCTTAGTTACTCGCTTGAAATGGTTTTATAATCTTATAAAGGATTTTAAGTTGAATTTTTTTCTCATTTTTTCGTAAAACAAATTAGAAATTGGACGTTTGCATTAGGAAACATGAAACGTAAGCCATCCAAATATAAGAAAAGTCCATTTATAGTCATTAATACCTTCAAAAGCCTTGTTACTCACTTTCAGTGGTTTTAGAAATTTAGAAATGATTTTAAATTGATTTTTTTTCATTTTAGGTTAAAATAGATCATAATTTGATGTTTTCATTTGGAAACGTGAAGCGAAAACCATTCATTGATAAAAAAAAAGTCCTTTTCTACTCATGCATGCCTTCGAAACCCTAGTTACTCTCTTAAAATGATTTCATAATCTCATAAATGATTTTAAATTGAATTTTTTTTCATTTTTTGTTAAAATCGATCATAATTGGATGTTTGCCTTAGGAAACGTGAAGTGTAAGACACCCATTGACAAGAAAAGTCCATTTATAGTTATTGATGCCTTCGAAAGCCTAGTTACACACCTTAAGTAGTTTTATAACTTTATAAATAATTTTAAATTTATTTTGTTTATTTTACATCAAAACAGATCACAATTTGATGTTTTCATTTGGAAAGGTGAAGCAAAAGCCATCCATTGATAAGAAAAGTCCATTTTTAGTCACTTATGCCTTCGATAGCCTAGTTACTCGCTTTAAATGGTTTTATAATCTTAGAAATGATTTTAGGTTGAATTTTTCTCATTTTTGCATAAAGCAAATAAGAAATTGGATGTTTGCATCGAGAAGCGTGAAACGTAAGCCATCTATTGATAAGAAAAGTCCATTTATAGTCACTAATATCTTCGAAAGCCTTGTTAGTCACTTTCAATTGTTTTATAAATTTAGAAATGATTTTAAATTTATTTTTTTCATTTTAGGTTAAAACATATCATAATTTGATCTTTGTATCAGAAAACGTGAAGTGAAAGCCATCCATTGACAAGAAAAGTCCATTTATAGTCACTCATGCCTTCGAAAGCCTAGTGTCATAGCCCAATTCCTGAGCCATGACAGACGCAAGGACCCAATGGGCTCAGCCCATTAAGCCCAAGCAAGCCTACTAAATTTATCTTATACATTAATCCCTATTCCTTTAGAATCCGAAATTCATAATGTTCAAATACCATTCCTTTGAAAACAATTCATAAAACCCAATCATGCATTCATAATGGTATCATCAACCATTATATTCATATATAGATTAACAAATGATTATTAGTATTTCACACCAAGTATTTATATAAACATGATTAAACCTTGACCGTCAGCGGAGTGACTCTGAGCATGGTTGCTAACATTTAGTGCCACATTAAACCTGCCGAGTAATGGATAGGGAGGAGCACCTCATCCTAGGATCCAATCACCTTTAACTCAGGAAACCTAAAACATGAATTTTAAAAACGTGAGTATAAACTCAGTGAGTGAACATAGGAAGGGAACAAGCAGCTTTAAGGAAGGTTTAGAAATCATGATGCACTTGTTTTGAAAACAATGCAATTTAATTTAATTTCTTTCTTAAACCCCTTGTTTCGAACATTGATTAGTAAACTCTTAGTGTTGCAAAGACCCATGCTCAATCGTGAAGATAAAGGAGTGAAAAAAAATTATATCAGAACCCAAGCAAGGTAGCAACGTGACAGCACGTTTCTCACTGCAATGACATCAATTTGAAAATACTTAGCAACTTTCAATGTTCAACATGCAAGATTCCACATACATTACAACCACGTACTTTATTCATAAACCTTCTATTACACATGTACATATATATATATAAACACGAATACCACCACCTCACTCAGCCAACGTGCACTCCCTACACCCACATCATAGTCGGCATGTGCACTGCCCACTCCGCACATGCACGATTGTAATTCTCACAACATTGTCATTAAACCGGCATGTGCACTGCCCACTCTGCACATTCACAGTCGTAATTGTCACAACATTGTCATTCAACCGGCATGTGCACTGCCCACTCCCCACATGCACGGTTGTAATAGTCACAACATTGTCATTCAACCGGCATGTGCACTGCCCACTCCACACATGCACAGTTACATCAATTACACAAAATTACTTAACAATACATATCATATATTACTATTGTTTTTATATATACATATCAGTATCATATAGAGGTACATAGATTCATCACAATCATGTTCCACATCACAAAAACATTTCACTAAAGGCTTGTTCCCATGCATTTTTATAGAAAAACAATTAAAATGTCTCAATCAACCACAGGTGCCTTACTCCAAAAACATTTTATGCAAGTTCACTCACCTGGCAACAACGAGATATTAAATCGCTATTTGTTCAGAGGTGTCTGTAACTATTTTCACTGGCCGATCGCTTGTTATTTACTCCGGCATGCCACCACAATACTCTAACCTTATCTCTACACTTCCTAGCAATAATACGAACTCAATATATTTAATTACATACGTATACGGGAAACACTTTAATCAATTAATCCTTACTCAAATTTATATTTTTCATTCTATCATGAAACCATCTTCAATTAACTCTTAATACATTTTTACTAAAATTACTTATATCCATTGCTTACGTAATTCCTTAGATTATATCACCGGTAACTTTTTTATGATGTCACGTGCCTACTTCAACCTTTCTAAATAATTTTCGCCCAAATCCATCTTATATTTCCACACATAATCCACATATATGGCAGCAACAATCATTCTCACTTTCACTCGATTATTTCTTAGTTTACATGCATTGTTATCTATCTAACTTTCAATACTTTGTTTCTCAATCCTTCATCCACAATATTCCTTTTTCATTTCTTTCAAACAACATGCCATACAATCTTAATAATTTTCAACTAGCTTAGGCAAATAGATCCTTTCAACAACCATAATTCCTCACAATATTCAACTAATCGTAGGCTTTAAAACATAGTGTTAAGCTTACCGTTTTCCTTTTCCACTTTGAGTCCTTCATGTACCCATGTGTTTATTGGCTTACATGTTATCAATTTTTCTCCAATCAAGCCAATCTTTGCTGCCACAAGACATTTCTCCAAGTCATTAACTCATTTTCAAAGACTACTCAAGCCAAAAACAAGAATTCTTACCGTTCCTTGCTTGAATCACCAAAACCAAGCTTTTTCTTCCTTTCTCTCTTTTTCTTTCTTCTCATCCTAGGGTTTAGATGTGCTGAAAATTGGAGTTAAAGCCTGTAAATTTAATGCTCAAGAAGTTTGGAGAAGAAAGGAAAAGAAAAAATGGAAAGGAAAGTGAAGAAAACTTGATTTCATGGTGGATAAAGAGAAAATGGCATGGAAGCTTCAAGAATGGCGTGGAGCATGGATGAAGAAGAAGAAAAATCAGGTGGGGGAAAAGATAAGATCGGTTTTGGCCTAAAAAAATTAGAGTCAAAGCTTCCATTTTAATTTAGTCATCCCAACACTCATTTAACTCAAATTTTCTTCTATTACCTTCTTCTACACATGTACAAACAAAGTATGAAGTTTGTACTCCAACGCGGTGTCCCCATAATATTTAAAATATTTATTTGCCCGCGTTATCTTTACTTAATAAAGACACGCGGCCCCATTAACGTCATTTTTCTCCAAAATTCTCTCATTCTTCTTCTCCCCCACCTAAATTGACCATATACTCCTTCTTCATGAAAAATTTTTGACATTGAATAAAATATTAATATTTTAATATTATTTTATTAATAAAATATTATTTTATTTCAAAAATTTTCTCTCGTCTCCTTTTGTCTCCTTGGTACCCAAAATACTTTATTATGCCTCAATTTACTTCCGAATCACTTTTTATCTCGTAAATTTTTTCTTGATAAAATATTATTATTTCTTCGCTTGCGAAATATTTTATCCCTACTGTTCCTTTCATCTTTCATCACTTTTAAACATTATAATTAACCTCAATTGACATCAATAAGCTTTATTAGTCACCACATCAAGTACAGGGTATTACATCTAGTTACTCGCTTTAGATGGTTTTATAATCCCATAATTGATTTTAAGTATTTTTTTTTAATTTTTGGTTAAAACAACTCATAATTTGATGTTTGTATTGGGAAACATGACACGAAAGACGTCCATTGAAAAGAAAAGTCCACTTATAGTCACTCATGCCTTTTAAAGCCTAAGTATTTACTTTAAATGATAGTATAATCTCATAAATGATTTTAAGTTGGGTTTGTTTTTCATTTTTCATTAAAACAGATCATAATTGAATGTTTGCCTTGGAAAACATGAACCAAAACCCATCCATTGAAAAGAAAAGTCAATTTATAGTCACTCAAGCCTTCGAAAGGCTTGTTACTTGATTTAAGTAGTTTTATAACTTTATAAATGATTTCAAATTAAATTTTTTTTCATTTTACATCAAAATTGATCATAATTTGATGTTTCCATTTCAAATCATGAAGCGAAAGCTATCTGTTGACAAGAAAAGTCCATTTATAGTCAATCATGCCTTAGATAGCATAGTTACTCGCTTGAAATAGTTTTATAATCTTATAAAGGATTTTAAGTTGAATTTTTTCTCATTTTTGCATAAAACAAATCATAATTGGATGTTTGTATCAAGAAACATGAAGCGAAACCCATCCATTGATAAGAAAAATCTATTTATAGTCATTGATACCTTTGAAAGCCTTATTACTCGCTTTAAGTGATTTTATAAATTTAGAAATGATTTTGAATTGAAGTGTTTTTCATTTTAGGTTAAAACAGATCATAATTTGATGTTTGCATATAGAAACATTAAGCGAAAGCCATCCATTCATAAGAAATGTCTATTTATAGTCACTTATACCTTCGAAAGCCTTGTTACTCGCTTTAAGAGGTTTTATAAATTTAGAAATGATTTTAAATTGATTTTTTTTCATTTTAGGTTAAAATATATCATAATTTGATTTTTGCATCGGGAGACATGAAGCGAAAGCTATCATTGAAAAGAAAAATGTCATGACCCGATTTCCAAGCCGTGATTGGCACATGGACTCAATGGACATAGTCCATTAAGCCCAAGCAAGCCTATTTATATTATCCTGCTCATTATTCCATCAAAGTTACTAAAGTAACATTTCATAATTTCGAACCAAAATAATGCTAACCATTTCCGACTCTTAGTGGCATACCAATCCAAATATACATACATTGTCTAAAATATGTCTTAACAATTTACATCAGGTTTGTCTATACATATAAAAAAGAAGACTCGATTTCTAGCGGAGAGACTCAGATGAATGTATAGCTACTGAATGCCGAGACACCTACCCAGGGTCGAATATACGAAGACACCTTGACCTAGTTGCCAGCTGCCTCTTGATCTGAAAACATGAAGTTGAAAACGATGAGTATAAACCTAGTAAGTGAACATATGAAGGGAACAACCAATATAATAAGGAAAAGTTTGAAATCATAATGCACTTATTTGAAAACGATGCACTTTAGCTTAAGTCCTTATTAAAACCCTCAATTGAACCCTTGGTTGATAAATCATGTGACGATAGAGAATTCATATCCAACATGAAATTGGAGAAGTGGAAAATATAGCAAAAACCAGCCAAATGATAAGCGGAACAGAAAGTTTCATTCTTGCTGCAGCGAGAAATAGAGCAACAAGAAAGACTTCCTTTCATCCCAAATAAACCATTTCACTGCAATGCAAATCAATTTGGATCACAGAAAAAATGTGAGACCTTGTCAAGCTCGATTAAAAGACAGTATTGTACCGAGTGGTACAACTAAGTTAAATCGAGCCTTGAACTAGTTCAAATAGAAATTCTAAGAGGAATTTGAAAATTCTAAAACCCACAGAATGGCTTAGAGTAGTGATTTGGAGTTCAAGGTCAAGTTTGGAGTCCATCAGGAAAATTGACCGATTAGGGACAAAACGGTCATTTTACCATTTGATGATAAAATGGAGATTTTTAGCCAAGATTTGATCACATTTGACCAAGAATAATTATATGAAATATAATTATGATTATTGGAGTA